>NC_069503.1:1046925079-1047210079 GCF_027579735.1 Bombina bombina
CTAAACATATTTACCTGATAATTTATTTTCTTTAATGGGGGTGAGAGTCCACAATGATTGAATTCCTGCCACTAGGAGGCAAAGACACCCCAAACACCAAGACCTTTTGAACCCTCCAACCTCCTCGTATATATCAGTTTATCATATAGCCAAGCATAGGAAAACAGGTAACAGGAAGGAAAGGAAAAGCATTCACAATGAAAACCATGACCTTAACATCAAGAAAGAAAAATTTTCCAAGTCTTATGATACATTTTCCTAGTTACAGTCTTCCCAGCCTATTTGTTTCAAAATCAGAGCATCCAAAAATTCTGCTTTTGGAACCCCGGATCTGGCACAATATCTGAGAAGTTTAAAATTTAGATAGGAGTTCATCAGGTCTATTTCCAGCAGCCCCACCTCAAGACAATTTGATCAAAATTCTTCTGATAGAGAGACAACTCTCCTGGGTGTAGAGAATGGTGACAGAGATAGTCAGATACACAATTGTTGACGCCCAGAATGTGAATTGCTGATACGGTAGATAGATTGCATGCTGCTACCTCTTTGAGTCCCTCCCTGATAATTGATGTGCACCACAGCCATGATGTTGTCTGAATGAAAAAAATATTTCTTTCCCTTTTTCAGGAGAGGCCACAACTGGAGAACTTGGAAAATCTGCCGCAGTTTCAACATGTTCTTTGGTAACTTCACCTCCTGAGGAGACCAAGCTCCTAGCACTTTCTGAAGTCCCCAAACAACTCCTCAGTCTGAGAGATTGAAATCTGTGGTCACAATGACCAAAGATGGATGAAGGAATGATACTCCTAGGGCAATTGAATGGTGGTTTATCAGACAAATTTTCTGACCCAAACAAGTGTAATCCCCAGTCTACTTTTTGCAACATACAAAGTTGAAGACAGCGTTAATGAAAATGAACAATAGGAACAATGTCTGAGGAAGCTACTATCAGACCAACCACTTTCATGCATTGAGTTACTGATGGAAGAGTTGTTGTCTGTAGTTTGGCAAGGCCCTCTATAATTTCATTCTGCTCCGTGAGAGAGAGGCTCATGCAAACTGAATCAATAGTTTCTCCCAGAAAACTGACCTTGCTTTTGGGAGATAAGGAACTCTTTGCAACATTTGGAAAGTTATAGTTGAGCAACAAATCTTTAAATTCTGGAGCAAAGTGCATAGAACCTCCCTGTGTAGTATCAAAGGAGTAGGCCAAACACTCTTAGAGGAAAAAATGGGGACATACTGACAAGAGAGCATACAACGGATGAGGCAGTGCTAAAAAAGCACGGACACACGGCAAAAGATAATATACAATCAAAGACAGATATAAAATCCTTATAAAAATATATAAAATCAAATCATTAAAATCAAAACTGAGGGACGTCTCCCATAAAAAAACTCTGCTTAAATTATTCAAGATAAATGTCGGACATAAGCATATAGTTGACAACCACACTACAAACAGTGGAGCAATGCAGGACACAGTCTATAGCAATTTGGCATCTGATGGCTGTGCTTCAATATAGGTACTGTTACAGTGCAGATATGAGGTGAGGTTATAATTGCCTGATGCCCACAATAGTGAAGTAGATAGTTAAGGTAATTTACCTTGAGTCTTATGTTTGTCCTCAATGGTGGGTTGAAGCATAACAGGAAAAT
Organism: Bombina bombina; assembly: GCF_027579735.1. Lineage (NCBI taxonomy): Eukaryota > Metazoa > Chordata > Amphibia > Anura > Bombinatoridae > Bombina > Bombina bombina. The sequence continues at coordinate 1,046,926,739 of NC_069503.1, forward strand.
CTCCTTGGCAGATCATACGGCATCCAGAGGGATAGCGTTACCTAAAGGGAAGGAGGTATTTACCTTAATGTCCTTGGTTGTAGACTTTGCTAACCTCTATTTCCCGTTGTACAGGAACTCGGGCCTGAAGGATGGTCACCTGACTCTCCTCTAAGTCACAGGAGGTCAGAGGTCAAATTGAAGATATTGTTGGCAACTTAATAGCACTATTAGTCGCAGGGTTAGTATTTGGTAAGAAGTAGTATCAAATCGGCTACTGTGTCAGGGCAGACAGAACTTCAACACATACTCGTACAGTGTCACTAAACACCTCCCTCTGTCCAAATCTCTGAACTCCTCAGGGTGGGTGTGCAATTCAGGCAATTGGGGTCAAGTCAGTCCAAGTGACCACAAGTCCTGAAAATTGATGGTGCAATTATGCCAATAGTGGCACAGAGTGACAGCAAGTCCTGGTCAATGCGTTTCGCCCATGTGGGCTTTATCAAGACATGCATATACTGATCACTCCATGGTTTAAAAAGGCGTCCCTTCTCTCTGATTGGATGGATCATTGCAGGGTTACGGCTTAAGATGGTATTGAAATAATCTATCAATTAAGCAGTTGAGCATTGTTGGATTAATTTTGCATACTTAATATATATATGTCATTGCAATTTATATATGCTTATGTTACATATCTAATACATATTCCTCTCAATTATATTTATGAACCAAGCTAGCATATAATAATTAATTATCCAAATAGAAACAAGAAATAATCATTCACATCAGGAACCTCAAGGAAAATATATAATAAAAATACAATTGAATATTCAACAGTTTTTTAAAGGTGTGACAAAACAGAAGAGATCTCTGAATAGATTGTGATTACAAAGGGAATAATTATCCGCTTATATAGTATTTCAGGTCTAAATTAGCTTATTGGACCGGCTTGAAGGGGATAGTGTCTAGATAGACTCATCCTAAAGAATCTATTGAAGGGTCTATGCATCCATACAAGAGTATCATTATTAAATAAATGGGGAAATGTCGATCTCAGAATTAAGACCTATTGGATGTAGTGTATCAAGTTTGTAAATAAGCTCTGCCTCTGATTTCAGTAATTTGTTTTCCCAATTTCCCCCTCTCCAGTCAGGTCTTATCTTCATGATTCCCCAATATTGGAAGTCATTGAGGTTATTGTTGTATACCTCCCTAAGATGAATACAGGAAGGATGCTCTCTGATTCTTTCTCTTAACGTTCTTGTCGTTTCCCCTATATATAATTTCTTACACAAACATTCAATGGCGTAAATTAAGCCTTTATCTTGACATCTAATTATGTCTCTGACAGTTAATTCAAAATTATTAGTAGTGGATTGGATAGTCTTTAATTTACTACTGTATTGACATGCCCTAGATGTCAATACAGTAGTAAAGAAGGTTCGTAATTGATTTCCTTCTAGAGCGACTTCATAGCTTTTGATGACTCAACAGGAGGAGGCTAAGGGACAGGTTCCCACAACACCTGTGACAGGCTTGTAAATAAAGTCCCATTGGGAAATTTTGTGTCACTGCCCAGTACTCCATACACACCTCTATGCAAAGTTTAATATTTGAAGGGAGCAACAGGTCTCACATAGGTCTGAGAATCCTTTTCAATATAGAATCTGGATCACATCCATTCTTCACCTACTCCTGTGGAGACAAAGATAAAAACTGAAATATATAGTGGGAAAGTTCAAAAGTGCTTGCTGTTTGGCTTTATTAGCCTCCTTCTAGTGGCAGGAATCCAATCCCACATTTCAATCCTTGTGGACTCTCACCACCTTATGAAAGAAAAGTTCTGTCAGTACCCAGTAAATCATTGGAATCAGCAGTCCTATATGATCTCATAGTCAGTCACTGGACTGCTAGCAGTCTAGACGTTCTGCAGCATATGACCACAGCTTGTTTCTCTGTATAACCTAGTTCTTTGTAGGATTTTTATTTTTAGGATGCTTATAATGCCAAATAACCATTTTTGATAGTCCTCGTAGTTTTGAACACTCTACCTAGATGATACCTCCTTACTTATCTGCTTCCACCACACCTTCTCCCTTTACTGTGGTATTATATTTGTTATATGCCCAGTCAGCAGATTGTATTGTTAATTGCATTTTCTGTCCAACTTTGGTTAAACCAAACATTCCTTTCAACTCTCATAATTAATGATATCTATATAGTGCAGGAAAAAAATGCTAGAACAATGCAAGTTTGACAAATGACATATTCAGTGACAATTAAAATTCCTTGTAGTGTATTCTCCTCTCGCAGAGGTCCATTTTGTGATATATACAATCGGATGTATTAGTAGTGTGAAAAATATGGATTTTTTTTACTCAATATAAATAGTTTACAATATATGTTGATATACAACTATTGAATGAATACATTTTTAAAGATTTAAACATATTTTATTACTATGTAAGACACAGAATATGTGATGATCAGATATTCCTACTTCTCTGCCTAACGTAATTTTTTTTTTTTGCATACATAATGATGATAACCTATGTAGCTACAAGAAAAAACAATCTGATTCTATAAAAGGGCATTCACATTTATATCCCTTCACTGAAGTGGGACTCAGAATCAACAGCAAATAAAGCAACTATATACAAAATTATAAAAGAGGAAGCATTTTTAATGCACATGGATATTTGTTGACAAGGTTCTTTAGGTTAACATATATATTTCTAAGGTAAACAACATTTAATAAAATATTTTGTTATCAATGAAGAAACAAGTATGAGTAATCATTAAAATACTCCTTCAAAGTTAAATGCACATATCTTGATGTATGTTTCAAATAATAAACCCATAAGCACCTGCTTAGCAAACTACATACCTCCTGTCAGATCTTTGCTCACGTATGCACACACAGATATTATGCACACAAGCTGCACACATTTTTAAAAGCTAATAATTAACATATTTTCATAACAATTTACAAAATATAATAAACATTTTTCAGATTCATTACTATTTATGATATTGTTCATTTTATTTTTTCATTTAATTTCCCTTTTTGTATTACAAATTTTGGAATGTGAATATAAATATTTGGAATATTGCACATAACTTGTGAAAACTAGAGATATTAGTGTATAATCTAAACAAACTAAAGGACATCACATAGCATAACACATTGATAACTAGGTTTCCAACAAAACCTAAAAGTTGCATAGGAGGAGGTATTCACACCATGATTGGTGCAAATAAGTCAGACTCGGGTCTCAGTTTCTCAGCTAAACTCTAGGGGGGTGGGAGAATGTTTTGCAACATTAGAAAATTTAAACAAATTTTAACACATTTGTTCGTTCATTTCGAATTTTGAATGTTTGCACAACATTCTAGAATTCATTTTATGTAATAGTATTTCTAATGTTATCTTTAAATGTAATATTCGATTCAAATTTTTCTAATAATTCGATTTGAATTATGCAATATTGAAAAATTTTAATCTATATATTTGCAATAGTATTTCTAATGCTCTCTTTAAATGTCATATTCGAATTATGCAATATTCGTATTCAAAAAATTTTAATCTATATAATTCTAATAGTATTTCTAATGTTCTCTTTAAATGCAATATTTTAATTATAAAAGTAAACAGATAAAAAGGGCGCCTCCTAATGCAGATAACCGAGATAAGATCAACCCAATATAGTCCCAATATGAGAAGGGGTACTCACACTTTCAGAAGCACCTAACAGTGCTAATATTGCCTGCAGAGCTAATACAGTGGCCCAGCTCACTAAACATCCACTGTGAGTACCCCTTCTCATATTGGACCTATATTGGGTTGATCTTATCTCGTTTATCTGCACTAGAAGGAGCCCTTTTTTATGTGTTTACTTTTAGATGCCTTGTTCCATATCTGGTACTGAAAGGAGCAGCCCACGTTTGTGTGCAGTGCGCTGGGACACTGTGAGTTCTCAGCTTGTTTACCTAGGCATTATCTTTGCCCCTGGTAATTGTAAATATTAATTTTCCCTCTCCTGTATAATTCATTTAAGATATTGGCTACACTAGGAGGCGCCCGTCTTGTCTCTCTTTTATTCTAATATTTGATTTATGCAATATTCAAAAGAGAAACATTCACATTGATATATTTGTATCTATTATGTATCAATTTACTAAATTCCCTACCACATGATTGAACTTCTGAATAGTTTTGTTAAATCGAATGTTACATTCGAAATTTCCAATGTGGATATTCAATTTAATTTTGAACATTCGTGAAAACAAAAGTAACATTCGATTACCAAATTTTAATGGATTTCCGCACAGGACTATTCGTTCTACCAAACAAATTATACTTTCAGCACATTCGCCCATCCATATTAAACTCTCCCACTGACAGCGATGGTACATAGCAACAGAAAATCAATCCAGTTGAAAACACATAAGTTTGTATCCAAAATATTGCTTAGAGTAGTGCCAACTTAAAATAGATCATTATGATCTTTAAAGTAAAATAATGCACTAAACAATGTGATGCTTGGCTATTCTATGTATGACCTTTTCCTCGGACTCAGCATTGTGCTATTTAAACAGAAAACATAATCAAATCCAGAGCGTTAACAGAATTATTCAATACACTAACTCAGTGAGTGGGAGCAACATTTAAATGACCACACCAAGCAGCATCTGTGGTCAGTTAAAAAATCACTGCAAAAGTCTTGTATCAACATGGTGTAAGAAGAAGGATGCAATGCAGTCATTACAAGGTTAATGACTGCATTGCATAACTCTTAGCAGCTGCAGTATGTAAAAAGCTGGTGGTGCACTGACAATATTTAGCTATGCTTCACATACATGTGCAGGGAAAAATGTTAAAGGGACATAATACTCATATGCTAAATCACTTGAAACGATGCAGTATAACTGTAAAAAGCTGACAGGAAAATATCACCTGAGCATCTCTATGTAAAAAAGGAAGATATTTTACCTCACAATCTCCTCAGCTCAGCAGAATAAGTTCTGTGTAAAAAGTTATACTTCACCTGCTCCCAGCTGCAGGTAAAAAAAAAAAAAAATGAAGAAATGAACAGCAGCCAATCAGCATCAGCAGTGCTGAGGTCATGAACTCTTACTGTGATCTCATGAGATTTGACTTAACTCTCATGAGATTTCATAGTAAGCTTCCTTTACCTGATTGGTGAAATAATATGAGAGTGCACGATGCTCATCCCTTCAGATGTCCCAGGACAGACACACTAAAATGCTGCTTAGAAATCCTTTACAATGGGAGGTGGCTACTGAGGAACTTTTGAGGTAAAATATCTTTCTTTTTTACATAGAGATGCTCAGGTGATATTTTCTAGTCAGCTTTTTACAGCTATGCTGCATCACTTTCAAGTGTTTAAACATTTGGGTATTATGGCCCTTTAACACTAAACCAGTGATAACTTTTACTAGAAGCATTTTGCCAATACATGTACATTGTAAATATGTTTCTAAACAAAGTTGTAATTCATCTATATGCATTTAAATTTTGACTGCAATGTCCCTTTAACGTAATTCCCCTGGGAGTAAGAATGATAGTAAAGCATGCAGTGTTCATCCTATTATTTATATTGTATGATTTATTATCTAAGATTTGAAACATCCAATAGCTAGAAAACAGTTAATCTTTTAATTTGCTCAGTCAAGAAAACAATTTAAACAAGTAACCAACACATATAAACAAATCTACATTAATGTATTATTTCTGCTGTCAATTAAATAGTTATTTTTTTCTGAAAACAACAAATAAATCTGTTAATTATTATAGATTCCGTGTAATTAGCAAGCCCTCCTAATAGGTTTCATGTTCCTGGTAAAAAAGCTTTTTATTCTAGAAATGATTAAATTAATAACTGAATGTTCAGTTATTTCAGTTAAAGTAACTTCGCTCAAACTTGGTGAAATATGGTTAAGAGTTCATAGCAGGTTGTGTTTATTCTAATTAAAGGTTAAGTAATGACTGGTGTAGTCAGATTATTAAAACATTATAATGGTTTTATGGAAGTGATGAAGAGCCTGAGAGGTAACAAAACGTATCAGATTACAGCTACTGTGTGTTCTGAGTTACATGGCCTCCGGTTTTTGCGCGTTTTTGGTATCCTATATACAGCGCCGCATATAAATGCGGCACGCATATTTCATCCGTCGCTAGCAATTTTTACTCCCATAAGCTAACATGGGACCTTGCCATAAAAGGCAGCAGTAGCAAGCCTTGCGCTGAATATGGGAGCACCGTAACTCCCTAAAATGCCTGCAAATAAAAACCTAACACATGCGCAATGTCTATCTACCTGTCAACCGCAATCCCCCACCGCAATAACTAATAAAGTGTATTAACCCCTATACCGCCATAGCCCACAATGCAATAAACCTATTCTAGTATTAACCCTTAAACCGCCATCGCCCACATAGCCTATTAAATGTATTAACCCCTATCCTGCCCCCCTACACTGTTGCCACTATAATAAAGTTATTAACCCCTAAACCTAAGTCTAACCCTAACACCCCCCTAACTTAATTATTATTTAAATAAATCTAAATAATATTACTATTATTAACTAAAGTATTCCTATTTAAAACTAAATACTTACCTATAAAATAAACCCTAAGATAGCTACAATATAATTAATAATTACATTGTAGCTATTTTAGGATTTTTTATTTTACAGGCAACTTTGTATTTATTTTAACTAGGTACAATAGCTATTAAATAGTTAATAACTATTTAATAGCTACCTAGTTAAAATAATTACAAATTTACCTGTAAAATAAAACCTAACCTATGTTACAATTACACCTAACACTACACTATCATTAAATTAATTAAATAAATTAACTACAATTACCTAAAATTAAATACAATTAAATAAAATAAACTATAGTACAAAAAAAAAACAAAGACTAAATTACAGAAAAAAAAAATACAAGAAGTTTAAACTAATTACACCTAATCTAATAAAAAAGCCCCCCAAAATAATAAAATTCCCTACCCTATACTAAACTACAAATAGCCTTAAAATCGGAATTAAGGTAGGAAAAATCAGCCAATAGGATTGAGCTCACATTCTATTGGCTGATTGGATCAGCCAATCGGATTGAACTTAAATCCGATTGGCTGATTGCATCAGCCAATAGGATTTTTCCTACCATAATTCATCAGCCAATCAGAATTCAAGAGACGCCATCTTGGATGACGTCATTTAAAGGAACCTTCATTCGTCGTTAGTCCGTCGGCCAGGAAGGATGCTCCGCGCCAGATGTCTTCAAGATGGAGCCGCTCCTCATCGGATGGAAGAATATAGAAGATGCCGCTTGGATGAAGACTTCTGCATGGATGGAGGACCTCATCTGCCCGGATCGGATGAAGACTTCTGCCCGGCTGGGTGAAGACGGCTCAAGGTAGGGTGATCTTCAATGGGGTAGTGTTAGGTTTTTTAAGGGGGGATTGGGTGGGTTTTAGAGTAAGGTTGGGTTTGTGGGTGGTGGGTTTTAATATTGGGGGGTTGTATTTCTTTTTTTACAGGTAAAAGAGCTGATTACTTTGGGGTAATACCCCGCAAAAATCCCTATTAAGGGCTATTTGTAATTAATATAGGGAAGGGAATTTTATTATATTGGGGGGCTTTTTTATTTTATTAGGGGGCTTAGATTAGGTGTAATTAGTTTAAACTTCTTATAATTTTTTTATTTTCTGTAATTTAGTGTTTGTTTTTTGTACTTTAGTTTATTTTATTTAATTGTATTTAATTTTAGGTAATTGTAGTTAATTAATTTAATTAATTTAATGATAGCATAGTGTTAGGTGTAATTGTAACTTAGGTTAGGTTCTATTTTACAGGTAAATTTGTTATTATTTTAACTAGGTAGCTATTAAATAGTTATTAACTATTTAATAGCTATTGCACCTAGTTAAAATAAATACAAAGTTGCCTGTAAAATAAAAATAAATCCTAAAATAGCTACAATGTAATTATTAATTATATTGTAGCTTTCTTAGGGTTTATTTTATAGGTAAGTATTTAGTTTTAAATAGGAATACTTTAGTTAATAACAGTAATATTATTTAGATTTATTTAAATAATAATTAAGTTAGGGGGGTTAGGGTTAGGGTTAGACTTAGGTTTAGGGGTTAATAACTTTATTATAGTGGCGGCGATGTTGGCGGCGGCAGATTAGGGGTTAATAGATTTAATATGCTATGTGGGCTATGGCGGTTTAGGGGTTAATACTAGAATAGGTTTATTGCGTTATGTGGGCTATGGCGGTTTAGGGGTTAATAATTAGGCTTATTGCGTTGTGGAGGGTTGTCGGTCTAGGGGTTAATACATTTATTATTAGGAGTGAGAGGGGGGATTGCGGATATAGGGGTATACGTGTCGGGCTTATTTTTGAGAGGCGTGTTAGACAGTTACGGAAGATTTAAAATTTTTGTTACTTTTCTTAGGTGCCGGCAGTTTCTAAAGTGCCGTAAGTCACTGGCGACTCCAGAAATTTGTATTTACGCTTATTTCTGGACATCGCTAGTTTATCCGACTTACGGCACTTATGAAATGTCAGCGAAATATATGTAATACCCCGATGTGCTAGGTGAAATTATGGGCGAAGCAGGTTTCCACGCTTGCGACGAAACCTACGCCGTATATTTGATCGCGCCCCATGTGTGTGTACTGTGATATCCAATTTCATTTTTACTTACCCATTGATTACCAGAGAGCAAAATAATGCAGTGGAGTAACCTCTGGAAGACAAAAAGTAAATGAAAAAAATTAAATAAAAATAATCCATGTCTAAAAACGTCTAGGGTAGCAGCATTTGGAAACAGCATATACTGAGTAGCAAACTGATGACAAAATGCCTTGCTATGTGTAGATTTAAAGAGACATGAAACCAATTTTTTTTTTTCATGATTTAGGTAGAACATACATTTTTATTTTATTTTTATAATCATTTTTATTATATTTCAACAGATTTATACATTTTTATATAGTTTCCAAGGAAAAAATAGAAAAATGAAAAAGAAAAAAAAAGAATAATTGGAAGCCAAACACATCCAAACAATCCACAAAATATTATACCTATAAGCATAAAAAAAAAGAAAACCCTGTGGTAGTTTATGAACTTTTTTCATCCCATGTTAATCTTGTTATTAAATTTCAATCTGTCATTCTTTAATCTTTTTAGCTGTTGAAATTTTTTTTTTCTTTTTATTTTTTCCATGTTTCCCCTGAACATGGACAAAAACAGCAAAAACAAAAGCAAAAAATAAAACGTACAATCTTTCTCTTCTTCTACCCCCTCCCTCTTCCCCTTCAGCATGTGTATACCTTCAATATGACAAATTCCTTTATATTATTTATACAAAACACAAATGATAATCATGAACTATCACCCTATTATTATAGTATTAGTATGCTTAAACTCAATCTTCCAAGAAGTCACTAGATAATCAACATTATACTATTGTTAATGCGTTAATGCACTAAGAGTCACAATTGTTAACTTGGTTATAAGAACAAAGAGAGAGAAAGAGAGAGAGAGAGAGAGAGAGAGAGAGAGAGGAGAGAGAGAAAAAAAAAAAGAGAAATTCCCTCCCGCTCTCCCTCCCCTCCCCCTCCAGTAAAACCTTCAGGTCCTATCCAGTTACCATATCCCAATATTACTAACTCTCGGCTAAATTTAGAGTTTTGTCGGTAACGACCCGCGTATCTAACGCTGGCTTTTTTCTGGCCGCACCTTTAAAATAACTCTGGTATTGAGAGTCCACAGAATGGCTGCGTTAGGCTCCAAAAAAGGAGCGTAGAGCATATTTAACGCCACTGCAACTCTCGATACCAGAGTTGTTTACGGACGCGGCCAGCCTCAAAAACGTGCTCGTGCACGATTCCCCCATAGGAAACAATGGGGCTGTTTGAGCTGAAAAAAAACCTAACACCTGCAAAAAAGCCGCGTTCAGCTCCTAACGCAGCCCCATTGTTTGCTATGGGGAAACACTTCCTACGTCTGCACCTAACACTCTAACATGTACCCCGAGTCTAAACACCCCTAACCTTACACTTATTAACCCCTAATCTGCCGCCCCCGCTATCGCTGACCCCTGCATATTATTATTAACCCCTAATCTGCTCTCCGTAAACCGTCGCTACTTACATTATCCCTATGTACCCCTAATCTGCTGCCCCTAACACCGCCGACCCCTATATTATATTTATTAACCCCTAATCTGCCCCCCACAACGTCGCCTCCACCTGCCTACACTTATTAACCCCTAATCTGCCAAGCGGACCGCACGGCTATTATTATAAAGTTATTAACCCCGAATCCGCCTCACTAACCCTATAATAAATAGTATTAACCCCTAATCTGCTCTCCCTAACATCGCCGACACCTAACTTCAATTATTAACCCCTAATCTGCCGACCTAATCTCGCCGCTATTCTAATAAATGTATTAACCCCTAAAGCTAAGTCTAACCCTAACACTAACACCCCCCTAAGTTAAATATAATTTTAATCTAACAAAATTAATTAACTCTTATTAAATAAATTATTCCTATTTAAAGCTAAATACTTACCTGTAAAATAAATCCTAATATAGCTACAATATAAATTATAATTATATTATAGCTATTTTAGGATTTATATTTATTTTACAGGTAACTTTGTATTTATTTTAACCAGGTACAATAGCTATTAAATAGTTAAGAACTATTTAATAGCTAAAATAGTTAAAATAATTACAAATTTACCTGTAAAATAAATCCTAACCTAAGTTACAATTAAACCTAACACTACACTATCAATAAATTAATTAAATAAAATACCTATAATTATCTACAATTAAACCTAGCATTACACTATCAATAAATAAATTAAATACAATTCCTACAAATAAATACAATGAAATAAACTAACTAAAGTACAAAAAATAAAAAAGAACTAAGTTATAAAAAATAAAAAAATATTTACAAACATTAGAAATATATTACAACAATTTTAAACTAATTACACCTACTCTAAGCCCCCTAATAAAATAACAAAGACCCCCAAAATAAAAAAAATGCCCTACCCTATTCTAAATTACTAAAGTTCAAAGCTCTTTTACCTTACCAGCCCTGAACAGGGCCCTTTGCGGGGCATGCCCCAAGAAGTTCAGCTCTTTTGCCTGTAAAAAAAAACATACAATACCCCCCCAACATTACAACCCACCACCCACATACCCCTAATCTAACCCAAACCCCCCTTAAATAAACCTAACACTAAGCCCCTGAAGATCTCCCTACCTTGAGTCGTCTTCACCCAGCCGAGCCAAATTCGTCATCCAAGCGGAGCAAGAAGAGGTCCTCCATCCGGTAGAAGTCTTCATCCAAGAGGGGCAGAAGAGGTCTTCCATCTGATTGAAGTCTTCATCCAAGAGGCATCTTCTATCGTCATCCATCCGGAGCGGCAGCATCCTGAAGACCTCCGACGCGGAACATCCATCCTGGCCGACGACTGAACGACGAATGACGGTTCCTTTAAATGACGTCATCCAAGATGGCGTCCCTCGAATTCCGATTGGCTGATAGGATTCTATCAGCCAATCGGAATTAAGGTAGGAATATTCTGATTGGCTGATGGAATCAGCCAATCAGAATCAAGTTCAATCCGATTGGCTGATCCAATCAGCCAATCAGATTGAGCTCGCATTCTATTGGCTGTTCCGATGTGGGGGGGCCTCGGTTTAGGGGTTCATAGGTAGTTTATGGGTGTTAGTGTACTTTAGAGCACAGTAGTTAAGAGCTTTATGAACCGGCGTTAGCCCAGAAAGCTCTTAACTACTGACTTTTTTCTGCGGCTGGAGTTTTGTCGTTAGATTTCTAACGCTCACTTCAGCCACGACTCTAAATACCGGAGTTAGAAAGATCCCATTGAAAAGATAGGATACGCAAATGACGTTAGGGGATCTGCGGTATGGAAAAGTCGCGGCTGAAAAGTGAGCATTAGACTCTTTTTTGAATGACTCCAAATACCGGTGGTAGCCTAAAACCAGCGTTTTCACGGCTACCGCCAAACTCCAAATCTAGGCCTCTGTGTTCTGAAAGGGAAATATAATGTAGTCTATCTCTGTGGTCGGGAGGGACTTGATAAAAGGTGCCCAATTACCGAAAAATGTTCTAATATTGGATTCATTATTAATATTCGTGTCTCGTTGTTCTAAGATACATTGTTTTTTGAGATAATTTTTTATTTCTGACACACTGGGTATTTCTTTTTTTTTTTTTTTTTTTTATAATAATTTTTATTGAGGTTAACATCACAATACAGTACCACTGTGATACATCTAAATATGCATGAATACAACACAATATGCACATATGAAACACGTAAAGTCTTTTCTGTTTCATCACAGAGTAATCCAATCAAATAAGAAATAAACTTAACCTCTCTTTTTCAATTTTAGAACAGAATAAAATGTAAAAGTACTGACATATGAAAGTGGACAAATGTACAGTCTAAATTATTGAGAATTATGCAAATATTATTATCCATCATCAAACTGAATAATCTATACTTCCTTTTCTTTTCCTTTTTTGAACTGTACACACATTGGGTGGCCAGTGTGTCACCTATGGACCCACTAGGCCAAAAGCATTTGAAATATACACCTATATAGTTGAACGTGTCCAGAAAGACCAACCACAGAGTAAATAGAGAAGGGAGAGAAGAAGAGAACAAAAAAAAAAAAAAAAAAAAAGGGGGGGGGGAGGGTGATGAGCATTTAGGTGGGCAGGGGAGGGGGGGAGGGGGAGGAGTTAGTTGGTGCATGGAGCCTACAGCTACTGCTCCCATTAACTGCCCTGCAACAGAATCAGTTCGGGTGCTTCCATATTTCCCAAATTTCCGAATGCAAAAAGACTTTATTGCGTTGGGTAAAGATCAGACCCTCCATTATCTCCAGATAGGACATAGTTTTGACTACTTCTCCCCATGTAGGTGGTGTTTGCTGTCTCCATAGTCTCGCTATAGCTAGTTTGGCTGAGATGAGTATATAAACGGAGAGTAAGGCCTCTGGGGCTGTGGCTGTGTCTAAGTTTAAGTGCAATAGAGCTGTTTGCGGGGAGTTGTGTAAGTAGGGAATTAGGTTTCTACATTTGTGCGAGACAACTTGCCAGAAGGTAGCCAATTTCGGACATTCCCACCAAATATGGGCCGGCGAACCCACCATCCCACACTGCCTCCAACATAATGGAGAGTTAATCTGAGAGATTTTGTATAATCTAAGTAGGGTGAGATGCCACTGTGTACAGATTTTAAGATATAACTCTAGTAGTGTAACACAGTGAAGTGCTTGTTTGGTTAGGGCCACCGCTTGGGCCCATTCGTCCTGTTCCGTTCGGAAGTGAAAAGCCTTTTCCCAGGCCAATGTGTAAGCTGACCTGTAGAAAAGGGGGGAATTCATCAAGTCTTTGTAGGAAACCGATAGCGACCTAGGTATCCTCACGTTGCTGCTCCATCTTTTTTCCCACATAGTGGGTACTCTGGGAGGTTGGTTTAAGAATCCCCAGGACTTTAATAGGCTTCTAAGCCTCCAGAACTCAAATAGAAGAAGTTGGGGCGGGTTGTAATTATTGGTAAATTGTGTGGTCGTGATGAATTGGCCGTTGAAAAACAAATCTGCCATACAGTGGATTCCGTGCTCCTGCCACAGATGGGGGTGGGAGTCTCTAAGGGCCGCTAGCAGGCCCGTTAGAGAGTGAACGGGGGAAGGATGTGGGGCTATCTGGGGGAGCGAGCGCAATCTATACCATAGCCGGAGGGCGTGAGAGATTATTGTATTCTGGATTTTGCAAAGCGACCTGACATGCTTGGGTAACCAAATGAGGTCATGTAGGGTAAGAGGACTAGGGAGCATTGCTTGCTCTAGTATTTGCCATTTGTTTTTACCATCTGTGATCTTCCATGCTAGGACATGAGAGAGCCTTGAAGCTTCATGGTAATATGTTATGTTAGGGGCGCCCGCGCCCCCACACAAGAGTGGTTGCTGGAGTATTCTAGTAGCGACCCTAGGGTGCTTATTTTTCCATATATACTTATTGCAAATTTGCTGAAATTTGCCGATCAAAAATTTAGGAACAGGGATAGGGAGTGAACGGAACAGGTATGTGAGCTTGGGGAGCAGGAGCATCTTGAATGCAGCAATACGCCCCAACCAGGAGATACATGGAACACTCCACCTATCAGTACTAGATTGGAACTGCTGGAGGAGAGGGTAGAAATTAGACTCTATTATAGTGGGGATGTTCCAAGAGAGATAAATTCCAAGATGTTTGATCCTCTGCTGGGACCAATTAAATGGATACCGTTGCTGAAGTTCTGTAAGATCAGTACCTGACACGTTAATGGTATACGCCTCCGTCTTGCTGATGTTGAGCTTGTAGTAACTGATCTGTCCAAACCTGTCCAGCAACTTAAAAAGAGCAGGGAGGGAATGGAGAGGATCGCTTAGGAATATGGTTAGGTCATCCGCGAATAAGGCGTTTTTTTGTAGGGTACCCTCTAGTTCCACTCCCCGGACATCAGGACTACTTCTGATCGCCTCAGCCAGCGGCTCCATGACTAGGGCGAAGAGCAGCGGAGAGAGGGGACAGCCTTGGCGCGTCCCATTGGTGATCGGAAAGGTCGGGGGGCGGAATCCCAGACCTCTAACCGAGGCCGAGGGGGCCGAGTACAGAGCTCTAACACAAGAGCAAAATCCCGGAGGGAAGCCAAACTTGTCAAGGACCTCAAATAAGTATGTCCAGTTGACCCAATCAAAAGCCTTCTCGGCATCTAAAGCTAGGGTCGTGCAGGAGAGATTACGCTTCTTGGCTTCGAAGTATATATTGAGGATCCGGCGAGTATTATCTGGTCCTTCCCGGCCTGGGGTGAAGCCTACCTGGTCGCCATCCAACAGTGACGAGAGAACTTTATTTAATCTAAAGGACAGGAGTTTCGCCAACAGCTTCACATCAAGATTGATCAGTGAAATGGGGCGGAAGTGTTCACATACGTTAGGGGTTTTACCCGGTTTCGGGATGGTCACTATGGTCACCTCTAAAAGCTCAGTTGGTAGGAAGCCGGATTGTCTGGCCAGGGAGCAGACTCTATTAAGAAGTGGTGATAGCTGGAGTCTGAACGTTTTATAGAACAGAGCTCCAAAACCGTCAGGACCTAGGGCTTTGTGGGATTTTAGGGATTTAATGGCATGTAGGACTTCTTTAATATTAAATGGAGCATCAAGCAGATCTCTCTGGTCTGCCGTCAAGGTCGGCAAAGAGATGGTGTCTAGGAAGTCCTGAATGTACTGTGTGGTCGGGACGCATTGGGTAGGGGAGCTCGCCAGGTTATATAATGCAGAGTAATAAGAAGCAAAGGCTTTCTCTATGTCTGCTGGGAGCCGGACAGTTCCCTGGGGTGTTTTGATATATGGGATACGGGCTTCTGCGGTCTTTTGCTTAAGTTTGTTGGCCAATAGCCTGTCTGCTTTGTTTCCCTTGGCATAAAATGTTTGTTTGAACTTCTGAACCTGAGTTTGTTGCCTTTTTAATTCTAGGGCTGCAATTTTTGTCTTAATGGCTTCAATTTGGGTGAGAATTTGCGGGTCTAATGATGCTACATGTAATATGTTCAGGTTCCTCAAGGAGACATGGAGTTGGGCGAGCGAACTACCCAACCTTTTCTTATGCTCCGCGTTCAATTTAATGAATACCCCTCTAAGAAAGGCCTTGAGGGTGCTCCACAGACAAAAGTCATTAACTGCACCGTTATCGTTTATACTTAGAAATTCGGAAATCTCTTTCCGGATCAGTGCAACCTGGTCTGGACTAGAAAGGAGGTGTTCCGGAAGCGTCCAGGAGGATCTAAAGGGTGTGCTGTTAGGGTTTTTTAGGGTAAGCTGGACCGAGGAGTGGTCAGACCATGTGCACTCAGGCATAAGCACCGATTGGACCGAGTCTAGAAGTCTTGGTTCTCAAAAAAAGTAATCAATCCTGGTGTAGGTATTGTGTGCTTTAGAATAATAGGAGTAGTCCCTCGAGGAGGGATGATGGGAACGCCAGATGTCGAACAAATTATGTTGGGCCAAGAGATTATTGAAATGTTTTGCAGTTCTAGTGGCTTGTTTGTCACAGGGTTTAAGCTTAGGAGAGCGTCTATCTAGTGTTGTATCTAGTAGCATATTGAAATCCCCTGCCAGTAGCAGATTTTGGGTTTTATGAGAGGCCAGCAGTCTTAAAAACTTCCTAAAGGCTCTTATTTGTCCAGAGTTTGGGCCATAATAATTGGCAAGAGTATATGAAGTGTCATCTATCCTGCAGGTCAGTATCAGGAATTTACCCTTTGGGTCCTTAAAGGTTTCTACTTTCTCAAAGAGAACGGATTTATGTATCAGAATAGCTACACCTCTCGATTTCCCCGGGTATGAGGCTGTCTCCACTACCGGGTATTGTTTACATCGGAAGGGTATAGGGGTTCCATCTGCCCAGTGGGTCTCCTGGAGAAAGGCTATTTTAGTTTTGGTGCGAGTTAAATAACTAACTAATCTACTTCTCTTGCTAGGAGTATTAAGCCCTCTAGTATTAAGTGAGGTGCAGATAAGGGACATGTTGAGGCGATGCTAAGGAGAGGTGGGGGAGTGAGAAAGCAGAAGAAGAGGGAAGAGAGAGAAAAAAAAAAAAAGGCAGGGGAAAAGGAAGGTAGAGGCTAAGAGGCTAAGAGGGGAAAGGAATGAAAGAGAAGTGCAAGAGCGAAAAGACAAAGGAGGTTGGTTGTTCTTAAACTTCTAATAGAGTACAAAAAGATGTAACATTCAGTCAAATTTATGGCAGTACAGATAAATTGGAAAATAGGTATTGCGGTATGGTCAAGAGAAACCGCGTTAATCGTCTTCCCTAATAGGGGAAGCACATTTAAGTGGGGGGATTAAGGGGGCTTGGGTTTGTGGGGGGGGGGAGGTTGTTAAAAACTTTTAAATGATGTACTGTTAACAGCGGGCCAAGTAATGGGGGGGGCGCGGCCGCTCTAAAGTTTATCAGTGGGTTGTTAGAGAGTGATGGGTGGGCAAAAGTTAGAATAACGGCCTTATAGCCTGTCAAATGAAGAGGTGGCATGACTATTGGAGTTATGCGACAGTGACAATAGAGAACTTTCAATGTACATACAAGAAAACAGTAATTCAATACATAAAACAGCATCCAGAACATCAAACAACTTGTAACTACAATATTATAACTAGCAGTCGGGTATGCATCTCGGTGTAGACCACACAGAAAAAATTAAGGAGTCGAGACTGTGGTGTCCTGATGTAGACAGTAAACTCAACTGATGATCTATTCAAGGTACGTGGCCTACTGGTCTTGCTACTGTGAGTTTGTAATGGGCAGCTGAAACTTTAGAACTGTGGTAGAGTACTGATATATGAGGTGAAGTGTTCTGTTAACAACTAAGTGTTCGGAACTCTATATGAGCAGGTTTGCTGTAGGGGTTCTTCAAGTGTTGTATGCGTAGGGATTATTTTTCTAATGTGTCTGCCACAGTCACGGTGGTTATATGTACAGGGAGTGTGCTGCAGCTGGGCCCTCGCTGAGCACATGGTACCTATAGGTTAGCGTAACCCTGGTTGGAGGCAATAAATGTTGTGTATTAGGTCTATGGATCATTTGTGGCAAAGGTGAAACATAAATATCCCAGAAACATAGCAATGATAACTATTTAGCAAACAGTAAAGTCTCTGCTCAGATGTGCAAACAATGGTCACAATGATATGAGTACTGTATATTGCAGAGGAACAGAACAAAAGAAAAGATACTTATCGTCCAAAGTTCATCAAGATCAGCATGCCAGCTGCAAGAGTTCAAATGGTGCGGGACCACCTGTTTTCAACATATACTAAAAGAGAAAAAAAAGAAAAGTAACTTCATATAACCAGTGTCCAGGAAGAGCATACTACAGCTTAGGGTCTGAGATGCGTTTCTTAGGAAACTGGCGATCCAGATCTATGTCTCTGCGTGAGGATCGGCCATTCCTGACCTTCACGGTGCTTCTGAAGGCCAAACCTTCATGTTGAAGGGGTAGTCCAGTCTCCAGCCCTGGAGACATCTGTTCTGCTCCGTTGATCCTCAGGGGCAGAGGAGGCCCCCCATTCTGCTGCTGTGGCTCTCAGTTGGGTTTGGCTGGTTTGTGGTTTTTCCTTTTGAGAAGGGTATAGATTCCACAGCTTAAGTAGTTCGTACCCTCTGTTAGGGGTCTGTATAGTAAACATCTGATTGTTCCGAAAGATGAGTAGCTTTATGGGATAGCCCCACCTGTACCTGATCTCATTTTTCCTTAGAATGGATGTAACTTCTGTGAAAGTTTTTCTCTTTTGTAATGTCCTTGCAGAAAGGTCAGGAAAAATTTGTAGCTTTTTAAATTTGTCTGGGAGGGAAGGTTTCTGGAAATGGGCCCTTTGGATTCTCTCTTTGTAAGTGAAGTAGTGTAGCCGGACTATTGTGTCTCTGGGTTGGTCATCTGGGAGACCTTTGGGCTTAAGAGAGCGGTGTGCACGGTCCATAAGGCTTCAGCCTCCGTGGCGGGGGGCGCTAGCACAAGAAACAGTTCTTTTAGATATGGTTGTAAA
This sequence comes from Bombina bombina, assembly GCF_027579735.1. Taxonomy (NCBI): domain Eukaryota; kingdom Metazoa; phylum Chordata; class Amphibia; order Anura; family Bombinatoridae; genus Bombina; species Bombina bombina. The sequence goes on from NC_069503.1 coordinate 1,046,945,405, forward strand.
TCACGAGCAGAGACAGACTCGGGGATACCTCGGATCCTTAGGTTATTCCTCCGAGATCTATCTTCCAAGTCCGCTATCTTATCGTCAACAACGTCTAGGTAGTCTGCGAGGCGTTGTGTGTAAGATTGTAGGTTAGAATGCTCCACAGCGGCATCCTCCTGCTTTCTCTCCAAAGTGTCGATTCTTTCATTTGTTGATGAGATCTCTTTTTTGAGCTCAGCGGTAGAGGCCGCCATTTGGGCAGTGAATGAAGCATGATGCTTGTCCAGTAGGGACTTGAGGGAATCCATGATGAATGAGGGGGTAACTGCCTCGGATGAGGCTTGTTGGATGTTCTGGATAGCCGCCAATGTGAGATCCGAGGTGTCAGACCTAGGGGAGTCTGGGGGTTCTATATCACTCTGTGATAGCCCTCCTGGGGGTCCAAAGTGATCCATCACAGTTTTTTTGGGTAAGAATGGTTGCTTGTTTTTTTTCCCCCTGGCTGATTGTGACATATTGGGAGGGAAATAAGCTGGGCCCGTTGCAGAAGGGGTCCTTGAGAGACTAGAGGTCAGGTATGGCAGGGCAGCCCCACTCAGAGATAAGGAAGGGTCACTGTGTGGTAGACAGGCTTAAGTGGCCTAGACGTGCTTATGCCATGTTAAGCAAATGTATACTCTAGAAAAAATGAAAATGTCACTGGCATTGAAGAGTCTTGTTGTATTTGGAGTAGATTTAGGGCACTCTCCCTAGGGAAATTGCCACCTGTGGGCCAGGCCGGAAAAGGGGTGAGGGGTATGACCTACTGCAGCAGCATGCAGCAGGAAAGGGGACGGGAGAGTGCGCTCCAGCTGTGATACAAGGGCAAGATGTATTGCAGCTTTTGAAATTCTGCAAATGGTGCAGCGCAGTCCAACTTTATAACAGAACAGGTACCTTGCTGTAGTTGTTAGGGTTACAGAGTATTTCCACCCAGGGCCTAAGGGTGTAGTTACAGTGCAGGTCTAGGGGCCCATAGATTGTTGGGGGTTAGCTGCTTATCTCCCTATAAGGTCTCTGCCCTCTCTAAGGTAGCTGTTGTTAGTAAAGAAGCAGAAAGTAACTGCTGCACAGTAAATTTGCAGGCCCCTGTATAGGGTTTAAGTTCCACGTGGCAAGCTACTAATGGATAAGTGACTGGCAAGCTGACTGCAGTTGTTCCTGTCTTAGTAGATAAGAGCCCACATTTAAATAGAGCCCTTTATATTGCCTGTGCTGTAATTTCTGCTGGCACACTGTGTATTACTGTGGAGGAGGCCGTACTGACAGGCAGCTATGCTGAGTTGGTTAAAAGTTAAAGATGGCGTTTTCGCGCCACTATGTGGGGAAAGAGTTTTGTTGTTAAATGGCACCCAGCCAATAAATTGAAGCCGGTTAGGTATATCCCAGTCAGTCCCAGAGCTCCCCTAAGCTGGAGTGTTTGCGAATAAATTTAATTTTAATAAGGCAGTGTTATCCCCTGCAGACCAGGCTGCAATTACTTACGGGGAGATGATCAGCTGAATTCCACGTGGAGGCTGTTCGGTTATGGAGCCGTGAGTTGCGCCGCATCTCAGACGGCTTCCTAAGGTGTTGAGGGAAAGCAGGCTCCGGAGCGGGTAATAGGCTCCCCGGATTTAGCGCACCAGTCCAGTTCCACTGCCGTGAGGTGTAAGTTGGTGCGGGGAGTCCCGCTGTAACACAGCTCCTCCTAGTTCAGATGTGGGGGGCCCTTCAAACCCCCGGTGCCGCTGGGCTTGATGCCCCTGCTGTTGTGGTTATGCTGCGCAGTGAGCCTTTAGCTGTTATGCTGTTGGGGATACAGGCGCAGGTCTCAGAATAGGCGGCCAGGGGTAGGGTGAATCTTCAGACGGCAGATGCGGTGTTAGTGACTCTGTGCCTCCCTCCGGTGCCGTGCAAAACTCTCCAGTCATTGTTTCTATGTCCCAGCAGTAGATATGGGATCACAAATAGGGAAGAATAGCTTGGTTCCAAGGGAATTTGTCTAATAAATTTTGTTTTCTGGCTAACTAATACTCGGAGCTCTAGCTAGATGCGACCGGCCAAGATGGTGGTTGGCTCCGCCCCCCCCTGGGTATTTCTTTTGACTTCCATTTTTTGAATATTAAATACCTAGCTGCCAGAATAGAAACGCTTATTATCTTTTCATTTGATTGTTGTTCTTTCTGATTGTCAAAGCAGAACATAATCAAATTTACCTGCATCTCCAGAGGGGAAATCTTAAGAGAGGTATTAATCCAGAATTCTAGTTTGCGCCAAAATTGCCTAATCAAAGGGCAATTAAACATCATATGTACGAGATCAGCCGCAACCAGTGAGCATTTAGGGCATTTATAAAAATTCTTATTCTGAAGCTTATGGCCTTTTTCCGGGTTATAGTGAAATTTATGTAATAGCTTAAGGTGTGCCTCTCTCCATGTTGCTGAGAGAGTAGCCTGGGCCACTTTATGTATAGATTTTTGTATAAGTTTATGATCAATATTTTCCTGAGCCAGAATTAATCTCCAATCTTGAGCGATTTTCTCGAGAGTATGTCTCCCTTCACCAGCTCCTAGAAGATGATAGCAGTAGGAGATGGACATACGTCCCTTCTTGACTAATGTGAACCAGTCCTCTAGACCTCCTAGTTCCCATTGCCACTCTGCCTCCTTCATTAGCTCTAATGCATAATGCCTTACTTGCAAAAACGCAAAGAACTCCCTATTACAGAGGTTAAAGCTATTTTTAATTTCTTTGAATATTTTGATTATATCCTTTTGGGTCACAATGCAGCAATGTGCATGGGAGATATGGGTCACAGATACTTTCTTCCAATGCATTGTTCAAGATATAATTGTTACAGTGGACCCAGTCTGCCACAATTCGTGCTAGAAAAGCTAAATTGTAAAGTCGTAGGCCAGGTAATGCGAGACCACGAAATATTTTAGCTTGTGTTAATTTCTTCAGGGCTATCCTGGGTTTCCTCTTCTGCCAAATAAAAGCTCTGAGCCAGCTGTTTAATACTTGAATATCCCTGTCTAAAAGTATTAGTGCCGTGTTCTGCAGCACGTACAATAATTTAGGGAGAACGACCATTTTAAATAGGGCTATCCGTCCTGAAATAGAAAGAGGTAGGTTTTCCCAACATCTAAGTTTATCTTTGATTTCTGTCAAAATTGGGGGAATATTAAAATTATATAAGTCTTTTGGATTATTAGGTATTACTATACCTAGATATTTAAACGACTCCTTAACTGTTCGAAAGGGACTATTAAGAAAGGAGTCCTTGTTTTTCCTAAGCCAGAAAAACTCTGATTTCGGAACATTTATTGGATTTATAGATTAGAACAAGAAATCAGTGCACATAAGAGTAATAAGACCTATGAAGATCTATCACAGAAAATAACAGAGAATCTTGATTCCCTTAAAAAGGAAATAAAAAACACTAAGAGAAAGAAGTATCTTAGAGACCACAGTGACTATAAAGAAAGAAAAGAAAGGAATTACAAAGCCAAGAATATAAGAGTTAACAACTGCAATAATAAGAGTAGAAATTACAATGATAGTCGCCATAATGAAAATGTCTCTGGATATAATACCAATAGAAGTATAAATACAAATAGTAACACCAATAGACAAGAACACAACACTTTAGCACAGAGAGAAAGAGAGAACTACTACACACACAATTATGAGGGTAATTCAAAACAAGGCTATAGACCTAATGACTACCAATATGAGTCAGGCAATAACAATCACGCACGCAGCAGGGGTAATTACCACCGTACAGAACAACTGAGAAGGGAAGACTATGGCTGGCAACAACCAAAAAATCCCTTCAAAAAACAAAAAGTTCATTATCAGAATGAAACTATCACAAGCAATAGATTTGATGGACTATCTAGATTTAGTTCTGAAGATGATGAGGAGGTTTTTTTAGAAATGGGGAAAAGAAAATACACCCGAACAGATTCAGACCTGTTCAACAAGAGAAGAAGGAATATGGACAGGGCAGAACATTGAACAATAGAAAACTGAAACCAGAAGTAGTGACCAGTAATAAAAGTAAGACAGAAAACAAGTTTGACACCTACATAGTAGTACAAAAATTCATTCGTAATCTATGCATCAAAAAATATTTTCTAAATAGTCCCATCATAAGAAATAATTCCTTAGAACCTAATAATTATAGACATATGGAAGTTAGCAGAAAATCTTCATTTAACCCTAAACAATACAAATCAGCTTCCTATGGAGACTTTTTTAGAACTAGTCCATAGGGATATCAAGAACTTAAAAACTAATTATACATCCAACATGACAAAAGAGGAACAAATAGCATTAATGGAATTACAAAATAAAAATAAAATCGTGATAAAACCAGCGGACAATAGCGGGGGCACATTCATAATGGATAAAATTAAATATAATGAGAAATGCCTTAGGCAATTAAATGATGTTAATACATATAGAAAATTAACTTCAAATCCAGTATTAGTTTTCAAAAAAAGTGTAGAGAAATATTTATCTAAAGGGCTAAAAGAAAACCTTCTGCATAAGAAGGAATACCAATATATATTTAAGCAATTTTCCAAAACCCCTACCTTTTACATACTCCCTAAAATCCATAAAGATCTTTGTAATCCACCGGGGAGACCCATTGTGTCTGGTGTCAATTCACTAACTAGTAATCTCTCTGCATACATCGACCAATTTTTACAATTATATGTTAAGGAGACCAAATCATATTTAAAAGACACCATTAGCATTTTAAACCACCTAGAGGGTATTAAATGGAACCAAGATTGGTTGTTAGTTACTAGCGATGTAACATCGCTGTATACAATAATAGATAAAGAACTCGGTATTGCATCGGTGAAGAACATCCTAGAGGGGGACACAACTTTAGACCCTAAACAACCTCAGTTTATCCTGCATGGTATTATTCTAATTTTGGAAACCAATTATTTTTGGTTCAATAAGGAATATTACCTCCAGATAAGTGGTACAGCGATGGGCACCAGATTTGCGCTCAGTTATGCCAATTTGTATATGGCAAACTGGGAAAATCAATACATCTACAATTCCCCGTGGGCGCAATATCTGGTGTCCTATCACCGCTACATAGATGACCTGTTCCTCATATGGTCAGGCAGTGAGAGTCAACTATCTGATTTTAAAGAACATCTAAAAATGAATGAATTTAAAGTAGTATTAACGTGGAACCAGAGTAAAACTAAAGTAGATTTCTTGGATCTAGAAATATATATAGAAAACAACATATTAAAATAAAAAAATTTCTTTAAAGGCATAGATGTAAACAACTTTATTAGTCTGAACAGATGTCATCAAAAACATTGGTTGAAAAATATACCAAAGGGCCAGTTTATCCAATTGAGACGGAACTGTAGAGACAAAGAGGTATACCAAGCCCAATCAAAAATATTGAAGGAACATTTTTTAGAAAAAAATTATTCCAGTGCTTTTCTTGATGAAAAAATAGATGAAGTTGCTAACTTAGAAAGAGGAGAGTTATTAAAATACAAAATCAAAACAGACAATAGGTTAAGTATAAATAACAATAGTTTAGCAAACAGATTAATTTTGCAACATAGTACTCAAAGTAGGGAAGTTAGAGAAATCATTCAAAAACACTGGGGGATTCTCTCCAGGGACTCAAGTCTAATTTAATTCCTCGAAAAAAAGGGGGGGTATCAATGGCAATACCGTATGGCGTTATTCGCTATAACTATACCCTCATTTTATTAACCAGCTTGTGTGCTGAAATGCAAATTGGGGTCAGTGGTGCTGTGTATTGGATAAATATTAGAGACAAAAAAAGAAATGGGATGAGTCCCATTCTAGAATACACTTATAGCACTCATGGTAGGCATAGAGTTCAAATAATACTTGAAATTTGAAGTGATCAACAAATGGAATCGCAAGATCTCTAGCGTGAATAAAACATAACTTTTAATTTTTAACACATAAAAAATGGAGTTAAAATTGAGGGATGTGCAATTTAAAAACAATTGCTCGCAATAGGATAATATAGTACAAATATTATGTCTCAAATTGTGATTCAATAGGTTCAAATGAATATAAAATGTGTTATTTATATATGTGAGAAATCTTGGATCTAATAAAATGTTAAATCCAAATCACATAATAAACTTCACTTGTATTGGAAGATAATAATACTTATGAACCTAATAGGTTGTGAGAGTATAATAACTATTTGTACCCTAACATGTTTCGCCGTTCTCACGGCTTTCTCAAAGGGGGGGGTGTCGCCCTTTGAGAAAGCCGTGAGAGCGGCGAAACATGTTAGGGCACTGGTGAGGAGTCAGGGAGCTCCTGTGTATGTTAGGGCTTGCTCAATTTAGGATTCTTTTGATTTAGTTCAATCCTACCGGATACCTCAGATGGTATCCATGATCAGTATAGGACACTATTTGATATTAATGTGGCAATAATAGCTTTATATAACTTGCGGTCACATGAGTTAACAATATACGTTGGGTCTACTACCTTAGCTAATTTACTTCACTCTAAGACTGGCATACTATGCAATAACGGCCCCAAGGCTCAAGGACACTTTTACACCTGAATATACTTTAGGGGTTAATGTAAGGGCCAGGGAATATATCGGCTCATACAGATTTAAGACTGGTGTTGTAATTAGCCATACTAAGTGTTTATTGTCTGGTGTGCGTGCAGCTAACATTGTTTTTAGATGCAGCTGGCTAAAACTTTGCAGCTAATTTAATAACTCAAACGAACCTGTAACCACACACTGCTGCGGTGGTGTTGCTGCTTAAATCTTGCAGTTAATCTAAGGATACAAGTGAACTTCTAACCACACACTGTGGCGGTGTCTAACACAGGTCTTAACTGCTGCCGGATAAGATTTATTAAGTCGAATAAATCGACTAGGCATATATAGAATGACAGCTATGTTGAGACCTTTAATTGTCTTTATTTAATTAGAACTGCACTAAACATCCTTACGCAAATGTATAAGGGCTGCACAATTTACTCTGCGCACTAATATTATATTCTTATAAATGACACTTACTCTCATGCAGGATTTAGTAATCCATTATTGACAAACTCATCTAACAATCTAGGGAATTATTAACCCTTCCTAGTATTGACAGAGTATGTGTTAAAACTATTTATATAAGAATGGTATATATGGGCCAAGATAAATATGATTAAATCTGTGTTGGAGTAACCACATATAATACCAGCCAATTGGGGTATTATCCAGCTAACTCTACCGATTGTAGAAATTATTAGCAAATTCAGCTACTAGTCTTACAAATAACTAGAATAACTAGAGAATACTGAAACATTACAAACGGTACTAATCACACCGACATTTGATACCCAAGTGTAAAATTGGTTTCAGTACTGGAACGGTGGAGTGGAATCAATCCACTAATTCAGCTACTAGCATCACAGGTGACCTTATTGTGAGGCAAGCTATAAATACCACAGTATGCACAAAATCCATTGATATTTGATACAATTTAGCTGTCAGCCTCACTAATAACTTGATTCCTTGGGAAAATGCTGAAATATCACAGTATGCACTAATCACACTGATATCTGATACCTAAGTATAATTGTGTTCTCACGCAGTGAAGAGTGTAGTGGAATGAACCCACAAACTTAGCTACCAGCATTAAAAGGGCCCTTATTGTTAGGCAATTCTGGAATACCCAAGTATGCATAAACGCACTGATATGTGACATCCAAGTATATATTAACATATTGACCACTGCCAATTTTTAGGATACTCAAGTATGCAATACATATACTGATCTATAACTCCTTGTAATGAACTAATCTTATTGATATTAGTTATTTGTACAAATAGTTATTATACTCTCACAACCTATTAGGTTCATAAGTATTATTATCTTCCAATACAAGTGAAGTTTATTATGTGATTTGGATTTAACATTTTATTAGATCCAAGATTTCTCACATATATAAATAACACATTTTATATTCATTTGAACCTATTGAATCACAATTTGAGACATAATATTTGTACTATATTATCCTATTGCGAGCAATTGTTTTTAAATTGCACATCCCTCAATTTTAACTCCATTTTTTATGTGTTAAAAATTAAAAGTTATGTTTTATTTACGCTAGAGATCTTGGGATTCCATTTGTTGATCACTTCAAATTTCAAGTATTATTTGAACTCTATGTCTACCATGAGTGCTATAAGTGTATTCTAGAATGGGACTCATCCCATTTCTTTTTTTATCTCTAATTGAATTCCTAGATGATGGACCAAACATAATGTTCAAGAAAGTTCCCAATTTAAAATTACAACTCTCCCATGGGATGAGGATTATAGATGCCACTGAACCTACAACAAAAAATTGGTTGCTCCCATCCCAAATGGGATTTAGAAGATGCCAGTTCTGCAATGCATGCAATAGAATGAAAAAGGGACCAAAATGATATAATAAATTCCACTCAGCGGATGGTACTAAGAAATATGATATAAATCAGTTCATTACATGTAATAGCAAAAATGTGATTTATATGTTACGCTGTTCGTGTAATTTAATATACATAGGACGTACCTCTAGACTTCTGAAAACAAGACTTAACCCCTTAACGGCCGACAACGTATGCCATACGTCCTAAAAAAAAAAAGCACTTAACGACCGAGGACGTATGGCATACGTCGTCGGTTTAACAGAGCACTGGAAGCGATCGAAACCGCTTCCAGCTGCTCTAACAGTATTGCAGGCTTGCCTTGCGGTCTAGGCATCCTGCAATACTGTTCCCGAGTGCCGGGACCGGATTGATCACTCCCCCACGAGTGATCACTTCCGGTTTCGCTCCACGTGGAGCCCGGCAGTGTTTCAGAGCATCGGAAGCGATCGGACACGCTTCCGATGCTCTGCTTGTGTGCTAAGTGCCTCAGTGGGTCGAGGCACTTAGTTGGTTATTAAATAATAAATTAAAATTTAAAAAAAAAAAACGGATAAATAAAAAAAAAGCCCAAATAGCCCCCCCCTCCCCCTTCACTAGGCATTCAAGATGGCGATGCCCAGTGCATCATGGGGCCTCTGGGGGTGTCCCTAGCCTGCATCATCATAGGGGCAAGCTAGGGTCACCCAATCTGAGCCTCCCACCCTAAAAATAATAATAAAATACCCCATTTGTCTGATCATGTCAATATTTGTAAATATTGACTATGATCAGTGTGGATCTCCCTCCCTCTCCTCACTTGCCATTTTGTTGGAGAGAGAGAGAGACCTGTATTTAGCAGAGAGAGAGATTTATTTCTTTTATTTGTTAAAAAATATAGAACCAAAGGCTCTTTTCAGAGCCATTAACCCCTAGCTTGCCAGTGATCACTATATATCACTGGCAGTAGCATAGGTGCACTTTTTTTTTTGCTGCATTTTGCTGTCTGTGCATTTTTTTAGGGGTTAATTTTGTTGTTGTAATTTTTTAAAAACCCAAAGGCTCTTTTCAGAAACATTTAGTTAATTTAATTTAATTTTCAGAGCCATTAACCCCTAGCTTGCCAGTGATCACTATATATCACTGGCAGTAGCATAGGTGCACTTTTTTTTTGCTGCATTTTGCTGTCTGTGCATTTTTTAGGGGTTAATTTTGTTGTTGTAATTTTTTAAAAACCCAAAGGCTCTTTTCAGAAACATTTAGTTAATTTAATTTAATTTTCAGAGCCATTAACCCCTAGCTTGCCAGTGATCGCTATAAATCACTGGCAGTTGCATAGCTGTACTTTTTTGCTGTCTGTGCATTTTTTTAGGGGTTAATTTTGTTGTAATTTTTTAAAAACCCAAAGGCTCTTTTCAGAAACATTTAATTAATTTAATTTAATTTTCAGAGCCATTAACCCCTAGCTTGCCAGTGATCGCTATAAATCACTGGCAGTAGCATAGCTGTACTTTTTTGCTAGTTAATTTAGTTAATTAATTTAGTTAATTTAATTTAATTTTCAGAGCAATTAACCCCTAGCTTGCCAGTGATCGCTATAAATCACTGGCAGTTGCATAGCTGTACTTTTTTGCTGTCTGTGCATTTTTTTAGGGTTTAATTTTGTTGTTGTAATTTTTTAAAAACCCAAAGGCTCTTTTCAGAAACATTTAGTTAATTTAATTTAATTTTCAGAGCCATTAACCCCTAGCTTGCCAGTGATCGCTATAAATCACTGGCAGTAGCATAGCTGTACTTTTTTGCTAGTTAATTTAGTTAATTAATTTAGTTAATTTAATTTAATTTTCAGAGCCATTAACCCCTAGCTTGCCAGTGATCGCTATAAATCACTGGCAGTTGCATAGCTGTACTTTTTTGCTGTCTGTGCATTTTTTTAGGGGTTAATTTTGTTGTTGTAATTTTTTAAAAACCCAAAGGCTCTTTTCAGAAACATTTAGTTAATTTAATTTAATTTTCAGAGCCATTAACCCCTAGCTTGCCAGTGATCGCTATAAATCACTGGCAGTAGCATAGCTGTACTTTTTTGCTAGTTAATTTAGTTAATTAATTTAGTTAATTTAATTTTTTTTTAGTAATTGTTTTCTGTGACAGATACAAAAATGTCACAGAAAAGATATAGTGCTGAGGAGGCGTATGCCATCCTTGCGTCAGAGTCAGATGCCTCTATTTCTGACTCAGACCCCAATTTTGACCCTGCCATGTGCTCAGATACATCACTAGATGCAGTCTCAACTGATAGTGATGTATCTGTGGCTGCTAGCCCCCCTGCTACCCCCCTGCCAGCCCCCCTGCTAGCCCCCCTGCCAGAAGGAGGCGTGTTGCTGCCATTGCTGCTGAAGAGTGGGTAACGCCTCATCTCCAGAGGCCAGATATCCCACCCTTCACAGCAAATGCTGGCATAAATATAGATGTGGCAGGTTTTAGCCCCCTGCAGTTTCTGGAAGTGTTTCTGGGCGATGATATATTGGGGAACATTGTCGCCCAAACTAATTTATATGCCCATCAGTTCCGTGCTGCAAAGCTTGGAACATATTTGGCAAAGCAGCAATGGGCCCCATCAATGTGCCAGAATTCAAAAAATTCTGGGCATTGACTATGCTGATGGGCATCATAAAGAAACCCTCCATTCGCTCCTACTGGAGTAGTAGCCCCATCTGCTCTACCCCCATTTTCTCCCAGACTATGTCAAGGAAGAGGTATGAAATGATTCTGCATTTCATGCACTTCAGAGACAACAGCCTGTGCCCCCCTAGGGAGCATCCCCAATTTGACAGGCTGTATAAAATCCGCCCCCTGATAACCCACTTTTCTGCCAGGTTTGCAGAGGCTTATACACCTGGAAGGAATATATGCGTTGATGAATCCCTAATGAAGTATAAGGGAAGGCTGGGATTCAAGCAGTATATTCCTTCCAAATGCTCCAGATATGGGGTAAAGGTGTATAAGCTCTGTGACAGCGAGACTGGGTATACTCAGGCCTTCCGGGTGTATGAGGGAAAGGATAGCCACCTTGACCCTCCAGGTTGCCCAGAACATATGGGAACCACTGGCAAGATTGTCTGGGACCTGATATTACCCCTAATGAACAAAGGGTATCACTTGTACTTAGACAATTTTTATACAAGTGTCCTTTTGTTCAAGCTACTGTATTGCTTTGATACAGTAGCTTGCGGTACAATTAAAAAGAACCGCGCAGGTTTCCCAGGACAACTTGTACGCACCCGGCTACGAAGGGGGGAGACCTCAGCTCTGTGCCAAGAGGAGCTGTTGGCACTTAAGTACATAGACAAGAAGGATGTATACCTTCTTACCACCATCCACACATAGAGGACGGTGGCGGTTTCTGTACGTGGCAGAGCTGAGATCATAAGGAAGCCAGTGTGCATCAAGTCTTATAACCGGCATATGGGTGGGGTTGATCTGGCTGATCAGCTGCTGCAGCCCTACCTAATTATGCGGAAGACAAGGGCCTGGTACAAAAAGGTTGCAATTTACCTAATGCAGATTGCAACCCACAACGCTTTTTTGTTGTTCAAAAAAGCAAACCCCAGAGTTAAAAAAACTTTTTTACAGTTTCAGCTCCAGATTATTACTGGGATTTTGTACCATGATGCACCAGCTCCCCGGGCGGTGATGGGAGAGAGCAGAGTTGGGGCAACTCATTTTATTTTTAAAATCCCCCCTACTGCCGCAAAGCAGAAACCACAAAAAAAATGCAGAGTCTGTACCAAGAGGGGGAAGAGAAGGGACACCATATATCACTGTCCTGATTGCCCTGGACAGCCTGCACTCTGCATTGGGGACTGCTTCAAGCGGTACCATACAATGGTCAATTTTTCAAAAAATAAATACATTTGGTGTTATATATATATATATATATATATATATAAATTTTTTTTGGTTATGTTTACTGTTAGATGGGTTTTTTTTTTTTTTACTTTTACTGTGCCAGATTTTTACATTTCACTACTCTATTTTTTTCTAAAATTGGGCCTGTTAACCAAAACCCCTGTCAAACCTATGCATGGGGGACATAGGTGTTCTCAGGGTGCCTTGCAAAAAACAACCTGAAGTATGTTTTTGTAATAACTTACAACAGTCTCTCCTAAATCATAGTCAAAAAGCAATGTGTCTGTAAAAATGAAAATTGAAAAATTACCACCATACACTTTCTCCAATTTTTTGGGCTAAAACGGTTGCTTCAAAGGCATCAAAGCACACCATATACAATACCTTGGGGTGTCAACATTTAAAAAATATACACTTTCATGGCAATAAATAAAAGTGGGGTATGCGATAGGCCACAAACTAAAGATAGGCCTATCAGAAGAAATACTCTCATTGTTAATAACTAAAATCACAAGTCATAAATTTGTAACATAACCTTCCCAAAATCCTGGCAAACCTATGCATGGGGGGCATAGGTGTACTCAGGGTGCCTTGCAGAAAACAACCTGAAGTATTCTTTTGCAATAACTTACAACAGTCTCTCCTAAATCATAGTCAAAAAGCAATGTGTCTGTAAAAATGAAAATTGAAAAATAACCACCATACACTTTCTCCAATTTTTTGGGCTAAAACGGTTGCTTCAAAGGCATCAAAGCACACCATATACAATACCTTGGGGTGTCAACTTTTCAAATATATGCACATTCATGGAAAACAAATAAATTGGGGTATGTTAAAAGACCCCCCAAAAAGACGATAGGCCAAGAAAATATGTTAAATGTGAAAAAAAATCACAAACGCATGTCAGACATTTGGCATTGCACCCCCCAAACAAGCCACCAAACATATGCATAGGTGGTATCACTGAACTCAGGAGATGTTGGTGACCACATATTGGTGTCTTCTTTGGTAGTAACACATAACAGGAGCTGTGAATCCATGTCTAAAGTACAATGTATGTGAACAATAATACAAAAATATGAATGCCCAATAGTTTGACAAAGACTAGTGGTTAAATTAGTGCATGGAAAGTGTTAAAATACCTGCATTTGAAATACCCTAGGAAGTCTACTTTTCAAAAATATATGGTTTGATTGAGGTAAATTACATTGGCCGGCTTCAGAAATGTCTTAAATAGGACATGGGTGCATGGGATGTGAAAATTCAAAGTGGAAAAAATGGAATGGGCTTCCTAAAAATAAGGCCTTTTAGCCCCCAGAGAACCCAACACACCTATACATGGGTGGTATCACTGTACTCAGGAGAGGTTGTTGAACACATATTGAGGTGTTTTTTGGCAGTAACACATAACAGGAACTGAAAATCCATGCCTGAAGTACAATGTGTGTGAAAAATAACACAAAAAAATGACTACCCAAAAGTTTGACAAAGACTGGTGGTTGAATTAGTGCATGGAAAGTGTTAAAATATCAGCATTTGAAAAACCCTAGGGTGTCTACTTTTCAAAAATATATGGTTTGATGGGGGTAAATTCCATTGGCCAGCTTCAGAAATGTCCCAAATAGGACATGGGTGCATGATGACCGACGTGAAAATTCCAAGTTGAAAAACTGGAATGCGCTACCTAAAAACCCGACACACCTATACATAGGTGGTATCACTGTACTCAGGAGATGTTGTTGAACACATATTGAGGTGGTTTTTGGCAGTAACACATAACAGTAACTGAAAATCCATGCCTAAAGTACAATGTGTGATAAAAATAACACAAAAAAATGACTACCCAAAAGTTTGACAAAGACCGGTGGTTAAATTAGTGAATGGAAAGTGTTAAAATATCAGCATTTGAAAAACCCTAGGGTGTCTACTTTTCAAAAATATATGGTTTGATGGGGTAAATTCCATTGGCCAGCTTCAGAAATGTCCCAAATAGGACATGGGTGCATGATGACCGATGTGAAAATTCCAAGTTGAAAAACTGTAATACGCTACCTAAAAATAAGGCCATTTAGCCCCCAGAGAACCCGACACACCTATACATAGGTGGTATCACTGTACTCAGGAGATGTTGTTGAACACATATTGAGGTGGTTTTTGGCAGTAACACATAACAGGAACTGAAAATCCATGCCTAAAGTACAATGTGTGTGAAAAATAACACAAAAAAATGACTACCCAAAAGTTTGACAAAGACTGGTGGTTGAATTAGTGCATGGAAAGTGTTAAAATATCAGCATTTGAAATACCCTAGGGTGTCTACTTTTCAAAAATATATGGTTTGATGGGGGTAAATTCCATTGGCCAGCTTCAGAAATGTCCCAAATAGGACATGGGTGCATGATGACCGATGTGAAAATTCCAAGTTGAAAAACTGGAATGCGCTACCTAAAAATAAGGCCATTTAGCCCCCAGAGAACCCAATACACCTATACATAGGTGGTATCACTGTACTTGGGAGATGTTGTTGAACACATATTGAGGTGGTTTTTGGCAGTAACACATAACAGGAACTGAAAATACATGCCTAAAGTGCAATGTGTGTGAAAAATAACACAAAAAAATGACTACCCAAAAGTTTGACAAAGACTAGTGGTTGAATTAGTGCATGGAAAGTGTTAAAATACCAGCATTTGACATACCCTAGGGTGTCTACTTTTCAAAAATATATGGTTTGATGGGGGTAAACTCCATTGGCCAGCTTCAGAAATGTCCCAAATAGGACATGGGTGCATGATGACCAATGTGAAAATTCCAAGTTGAAAAACTGGAATGTGCTACCTAAAAATAAGGCCATTTAGCCCCCAGAGAACCCGACACACCTATACATAGGTGGTATCACTGTACTCAGGAGATATTGTTGAACACATATTGAGGTGGTTTTTGGCAGTAACACATAACAGGAACTGAAAATACATGCCTAAAGTACAATGTGTGTGAAAAATAACACAAAAAAATGACTACCCAAAAGTTTAACAAAGACTAGTGGGTGAATTAGTGCATGGAAAGTGTTAAAATACCAGCATTTGAAATACCCTAGGGTGTCTACTTTTCAAAAATATATGGTTTGATGGGGGTAAATTCCATTGGCCAGCTTCAGAAATGTCCCAAATAGGACATGGGTGCATGATGACCGATGTGAAAATTCCAAGTTGAAAAACTGGAATGCGCTACCTAAAAATAAGGGCTTTTAGCCCACAGAGAACCCGACACACCTATACATGGGTGGTATCACTGTACCCAGGAGATGCTACTGAAGACATATTAGGGTGTTATTTGGCAGTAACCCTTACCATTTTATCAGTAAATGTATTCTTAAATTGCTATTTGTCAAAAAATCAAATTATTTTTTTTCCCCCCCAAACTTTGGCATAGATTGGTGGTAAAATGGTTGCATGAAAAAAGTCAAAATACCCCAAGTTTAATACCTTAGGTTGTCTTCTTTTAAAAAATATATACATTTGAAGGGTTATTCAGGGATTCCTGACAGATATTGGTGTTACAATGTAACTATCGCCAATTTTGAAAAAACATGGTTTTGAAATAGCAAAGTGCTACTTGTACTTATTGCCCTATAACTTGCAAAAAAAGCAAAGAACATGTAAACATTGGGTATTTCTAAACTCAAGACAAAATTTAGAAACTGTTTAGCATTGGTATTTTATGGTGGTTGTAGATGTGTTAGAGATTTTGGGGCTCAAAGTTAGAAAAAGTGTTTTTTTTTCATTTTTTCCTAATATTTTATAATTTTTTTATAGTAATTTATAAGATATGATGAAAATAATGGTATCTTTAGAAAGTCCATTTAATGGCAAGAAAAACGGTATATAATATGTGTGGGTACAGTAAATGAGTAAGAGGAAAATAACAGTTAAACACAAACATCGCAGAAATGCAAAAATAGCCTTGGTCCCAGATGGTCAACAAATTGAAAAGTGGCCTGGTCACTAAGGGGTTAATGAACATATATACAATATAGAGCAAGGGTATCAGAATCACACATTATCGGCACATTTTGATAGGAAACATAATAGAAAGCCAAATGACCTAGAATTTTTAGGTATAAGAAAAATAGAAGCAGGCTGGAAAGGAGTGATATACAAAACCAGTTGGGACGCTTGGAGATGAAGTGGATACATATTATGGACAGCTTCATACCCAATGGACTAAATAAATACTTTGAGTTACATCATTTCTTATACGTAAGGCCATCTAAACTATCTCTCCTCCAAGTTAACCCTAATCCTAACTGCATATAATAGGTTATAGGCTGTAATGATATATATGTAATCCAAAATAATGCTATTTATAATAACACATTGCGCAATCATTGTGTGCGCACATATATTTTAATATATAACCTAGGTAATTTCTATTTACCGTTTTGGTAATTTAAGCAATTATACACACATACTAAAATAGTGTGAGCGTATGGGATAGCCTTATTATATAACATTAAGGCATCTCACGCACATGAATTCTGTTACAGCAGAAAGCAAATTTATCAAATGGTAGGCAGCCCGTAAAAATGTTTTATATATTTTTATCTTTTTAAATTTAAAGGTTTCATACTCTGATTCAGTATTATTATCATTAGGATTTATAGCTATCATGAATTGCTACAATGATTAGTGTCTTATAGTACTAATGGGGATTAATTATTTGTCCCACTTTTTAGGATATATAATCATGATTAACGGAGTATGTATATATTAATTTTAATAGGTATAATAATGTATAAAAGGTGTTGCTTAAGGTGATACACAAATACACTATATAAGTAAGAATTGCTTGTTAAAGATGCATTTGTTCTGTAATGTTACCCAACATATAATATATTATATATGCTATCGGTATAGAGAAATATTTTTTCTCTTTATCATCTATTGTCCTTAACCTGTACATGCATATATCCTTGGTAATTTGTTCATAGTTCGTCTTATGTAATACTTAAATATACCAGATATCAGCTTTGATTTCCTCGGGACTATATGCCCTTTTCCAAAATGGAGGACCTGATACCGGATATCCGGTTCTGACATATCACAATGGTTTAAAAAGGTTGTACTGACATGAGCACATCATTTCCTTGAAAAAGCACTATTGCGAAATGTACGTCGGAAACATCATCTCCTTACTGCGTCTACTCAATTATCTGCACACCTGAGGGAGGAGCAACCTACGCAACCTACGCTGGTCACAAAGTGGATGGTGTTGCGGTTAAGCTTCTGCTTCCCTACCCACTGACTTACAGCACTGGGCTTCGCTCATTAGACCAATAGTAGACACTTTGTTGCTTTATTCTCCTGTGTATGATGTATAAACAGTTCTTGTGACGCTTTTTTTTATATGTTTTAAATAAATCTTTTTTTATCCTATTATCCTGTGAAAGTAACTGTTTACCCACTAGTATAAAGTGGGTGTGCGCATTTCCCTGAGCTTGGCTATAAGCTCCAACCCATGTGAGTAACCATTTGTACACGAGTGATTTTCTCTACTGAATAGTGATACAGAGTTACACTATGTGGTACATTTTTGTTTCCTTTTTATGAGGATGAAATAAGAAACATCAGAAGACCGGAGATCCTGTTTAAAGGATTGTTGTGTTAAAACAGTATTTTAAGCAAAAAAAATGAGAATGTGCATATCTAATTTGCATATCTTACCCAGAATTCTCTTCTGCATTGGTAACATTGTATATGGAGTATTTCTGGGGAAAAGCAGCAGGGAATCTTGCCTAGATGTGCTAATTTCCTATGTAAATATTTGTATTGATTTAATTTTGAGACATGGAGGATTTTGATTTCAGTTTTTTTTATCTCCACCATAATTTTAATGAATTTTGATTTAACCCTAAAAGTAGCTTTAGCAAAGCAGAAAAAAGAAATCTATCTCCTACTGATGAGTTCTAAAAAGAATGAAACAGGCTCTCTAGTGAGTGATTTCTGTATTGCTGTAATAATCCTGTTAACAGGATTGCTGTGTTAAAACAGTATTTGAAGCAAAAATGGAGAATTTGCATATCTTACCCAGAATTCTCTTATGCATTGGTAACATTGTATATGGAGTATTTCTGGGGAAAAGCAAGCGGGAAATCTTGCCTAGATGTGCTAATTTTCTATGCAAATATTTGTATTTATGAAATTATTTGCAAACAGCTTCTGCAATGATGGCACAAATGGTTGTTAAAGCTTCTTTGGGATCCTCTTTGTTCAGAAATAGCAGACATATATGGCTTTGGCATTGCTTTTTGGTAATTAGAAGGCTGCTAAATGCCGCGGCACACCACACTTGTTTTATGCCCAGCAGTGAAGGGGTTAATTAGGTAGTTTGTAGGGATCTTGAAGGGTTCATTTTAGCTATAGTGTAGAGATCAGCCTCCCACCTGACACATCCCTCTCCTTGATCCCTCCCTGACCCCCCCCCCCCCAAACTGCTCTCTTTCCTCCCCACCTCACTATTGTCATTGCCATCTTTAGTACTGGCAGAAAGTCTGCCAGTATAAAAATAAAAATGTTTTGTTTGTATTTTAAACTTTTTTTTAAATTATATATTTTCTGCAGTGTAGAATGCGCCCTTACCACCCAATCTCCCTGAGCCCCCCCAAACAGCTCTCTAACCCTCCCCCCTCTCACTATTTGCTGCCATTTTGGGTACTGGCAGCTGTCTGCCAGTACCCAATTTTCAATAAAATGTGCCCATTTTTTGTATATATTTATATTTTTCTGTAGTGTAGCTGCCCCCTTCAATACACTACACCCTCCCCCTCCCAGATCCCTTTCCTAATATTATTTCCCACCACCCTCTCCAAACACCCTTTCCCTCTACTTCCTATGTGCACACATGTGTAGATCGCAGTTGCGATTCGCCCGTGCTCCTGTTCACACCGGCAAGTGATTTCACACTGCTGGCTAGAAGTTCTCCAGCAATGGGCCGCCCACCCGCCTCCCTGCAATTAAAATCTATAGATGCAGCAAATTATGTAAAAAATCATTCATAGCATTCTTACAAGTGCATACTGAAACTCCTAAAAATAAGGAAACAAAAAAACAAAAATATCACTAATAATAATAATACAATTTCCCTTATGGCACAACTCAGAACAGCCACAGGATGAGCACTTAAATGCCCAAACAGCAGTATTTTAATTGGGAATATTCAGGTGCACAAATATTATTCCCAACTATAGTTATTGCTGCTGCCCAGTATATATAGTAACTTAATAAGTGTGTTTTATAATGTGAGAGGCTGAGCTGTTCTGAGTTGCACAAATATTAGTGGCAACTATAGTCCTCGCTACTCAGTATAAGGTTTTATCAGGTTCATGTATGTGTTTCTCGAGCGCATGGTAGCCAGTGCCTCACCAGCCTCTCACCTCACTGCACGTCACTGTATCAAGTAGACCTGATAGGGGTAACTGAGTGTGGAGGCTTTAAAGGAAGAATAAATACAGTAAAACTACATAATTAACAAGTGCATAACAAAAAGACAATGAAATAATAGTTACGTTAAATTTCAAATAAGCCGTATATTTCTTTCTCATGACACGGTGAGTCCACGAATCATCATAATTACTATTGAAAATATCACTCCTGACCATCAGGAGGAGGCAAAGAGCACCACAGCAAAGCTGTTAAATACCACTCCCCTTATCCACAACCCCCAGTCATTTTCTTTGCTTGTATCAGTTACAAGGAAAGGGTAAAGTTAGTTGTCTGATTCTTCAATCAAGAGTTTGTTATTTTTAAACAGAACAAGTTTGTTCTGATTTTTCTGGGGTTTAGCTGTAATCCACTTTAGTCTCCTTAGTAGAGCAGTGGTGGCTTTTAAGCTCTTGGGAACTGGGGGGTATATTCCATTTTGTGCCTCACAGGTTGTGAGCTGCCCTATTGGTAAAAAGACTATGTAGGTTTACTTATGGCTAGATTACAAGTTTTGTTGGTAAAAACTTGTGGAGCTAGCGCTCCTTTTTTTCCAGCGCTCACTTTAAACAACGCTGGTATTACAAGTTTTCTGAATGGCTGCATTAGCCTCAGAAAAGTGAGCGTTGAGCAAATTTAGCACCACTTCTACCTGTAATACCAGCGTTGCTTACGGTAGCGGTAAGCTGGCAAAACGTGCTCGTTCACGATTTCCCCATAGGAAACAATGGGGCAGAATCGGCTGAAAAAAAACCTAACACCTGCAATTACAGCGGGCTTCCGGTGGGAGGAGCATACACGCGCTGTGTGAGGAGCTGTGTGAGGAGTGTGCACACGCTGTGTGAGATTCTGCTCTTCTGCCGAACGACGAGTATGCCAGAGGATCGTCGTCTTGCCTGATTCCTTAGCCGCTATCAACCTGGGCGGCTCGGATACTTTGAAGTCCCACGCTGTGGGACCCGGCGAGTGGAAGCCAACGATTGGGCTATGAGCCGAGTTGCCCCGGCACCTGCATACCCGAGCACCTGAAACGAATATTGTGAGTACTACACCGGACCAGTTACAACGGAGCTGAGACTTCTGAATATACAGGCACAGGAAGGAACAGAAAGTGCAGTGGAACAAGGAGTAGTAAACCCCCTTAAACAACGGCAACCTGCAACTGAAGAGGGCGAAGAGCTGGTAATACAGGTACTGTGTTGAGGGTTTTTCTGTGCACTTTGGGTATGATATACAACATTAACATTACAACATTAACTAAGTCAGCTTTGGACTGACCTGACGCTAGCTTGCTCCACACCTGGCTCAGTCTAAGGGGCCTAGTTATCAAGCCGTCAACCTCAAATACGCTGGAATTCCGCAGCGTATTTGCGGCGAGGCTGATACGCCTTAGTTATCAAAGGCTCGAGACCGTCAAAAGTAGAATTTTGTGACGTAAGCTTCGATCCGCCGGACTCAGTCCGACACAGATCGATTCTTACGTCACTCCAGATGTTCCGCACACAAGTGCGGCACATTCTCACTACTTTTGCTAGTTATCAAAAAACTAGCAGGTACGCTCGGCACTTTTACGGCCCAGCGTACCTGGTTTTCAAACCGCCACCCCTGGAGGTGGCGGATCCCATAGGAATCAATGGGAGTCTGACCATAGCGAAAGTACAAGTTCGCTGCTGACAGACATCCCATTCATTCCTATGGGAGCTGTCTGCACCTAACACCCTAACATGTACCCCGAGTGTAAACACCACTAATCTGTCCCCCCCTATACTGCCGCAACTAAATAAAGTTATTACCCCCTAAACCGCCGCTCCCGGAGCCCACCACAAGCTACTCTATACATATTAACCCCTAAACCGCCGCTCCCGGAGCCCACAGCAAATAAAATAAATGTATTAACCCCTAAACCGCCGCTCCCTGAACCCGCCGCAACCTATATTAAATGTATTAACCCCTATCCTGCCCCCCCTACACCGTCGCCACCTATAATAAATTTATTAACCCCTAATCTGCCCCCCCTACACCGTCGCCACCTATAATAAATTTATTAACCCCTATCCTGCCCCCCACTACGCCGCCGCCACTGTAATAAAATTATTAACCCCTAAACCTAAGTCTAACCCTAACCCTTACGCCCCTCTAACTTAAATATTAATTAAATAAATCTAAATAAATTAACTCTTATTAACTAAATGAATCCTATTTAAAACTAAATACTTACCTTTAAAATAAACCCTAATATAGCTACAATATAAATAATAATTATATTCTAGCTATCTTAGGATTTATTTTTATTTTACAAGAACCTTTCAATTTATTTTAACTAGGTACAATAGCTATTAAATAGTTATTAACTATTTAATAACTACCTAGCTAAAATAAACTGAAATGTACCTGTAAAATAAATCCTAACCTAAGTTACAATTACACCTAACACTACACTATACTTTAATAAATTATTCCTATTTAAAAAAAAATACTTACCTGTAAAATAAACACTAAGATAGCTACAATATAATTAATAATTATATTGTAGCTATCTTAGGATTTATATTTATTTTACAGGTAACTTTGTATTTATTTTAGCTAGTTAGAATAGTTATTAAATAGTTATTAACTATTTAATAACTACCTAGCTAAAAGAAATACAAAATTACCTGTAAAATAAATCCTAACCTAAGTTACAATTAAACCTAATACTACACTATCATTAAATTAATTAAATAAACTACCTACAAATAACTACAATTAAATACAATTACATAAACTAACTAAAGTACAAAAAATAAAAAAAGCTAAGTTACAAAAAATAAAAAAAATAAGTTACAAACATATTAAAAATATTACAACAATTTTAAGCAACTTACACCTAATCTAAGACCCCTAATAAAATAACAAAGCCCCCCAAAATAAAAAAATGCCCTACCCTATTCTAAATTAAATAAAGTTCAAAGCTCTTTTACCT
Source organism: Bombina bombina (assembly GCF_027579735.1). NCBI lineage: Eukaryota > Metazoa > Chordata > Amphibia > Anura > Bombinatoridae > Bombina > Bombina bombina. The sequence goes on from NC_069503.1 coordinate 1,046,968,199, forward strand.
TACCAGCCCTTAAAAGGGCCATTTGTGGGGGCATGCCCCAAAGAAAACAGCTCTTTTGCCTGTAAAAGAAAAATACAACCCCCCCAACATTAAAACCCACCACCCACATACCCCTAATCTAACCCCAACCCCCCTTACAAAAACCTAACACTAATCCCCTGAATATCATCCTACCTTTAGTCGTCTTCACTCAGCTGAGCCACCGATGGAACCGAAGTGGACATCCGGAGCGGAAGAAGTTAATCCTCCAAGCAGTGCTGAAGAAATCTTCCATCCGATGAAGTCATCATCCAGGCGGCGCTGAAAAAAAGTCTTCGATCCGGCCGATGTCATCTTCAAAGAGGCGCTGAAGAGGTCTTCTATCCGGGCGAAGTCATCTTCCAAGCCGGGTCTTGAATCTTCCTTCCGCCGACGCGGAACCTCCTTCTTCACCGACGGACTACGACGAATGAAGGCTCCTTTAAGGGACGTCATCCAAGATGGCGTTCCCTCAATTCCGATTGGTTGATAGGATTCTATCAGCCAATCGGAATTAAGGTAGGAAAATTCTGATTGGCTGATGGAATCAGCCAATCAGATTCAAGTTCAATCCGATTGGCTGATCCAATCAGCCAATCAGATTGAGCTCGCATTCTATTGGCTGATCGGAACAGCCAATAGAATGCGAGCTCAATCTGATTGGCTGATTCCATCAGCCAATCAGATTTTTCCTACCTTAATTCCGATTGGCTGATAGAATCCTATCAGCCAATCGGAATTGAGGGGACGCCATCTTGGATGACGTCCCTTAAAGGAGCCTTCATTCGTCGTAGTCCGTCGGTGAAGAAGGAGGTTCCGCGTCGGCGGAAGGAAGATTCAAGACCCGGCTTGGAAGATGACTTCGCCTGGATAGAAGACCTCTTCAGCTCCTCTTTGAAGATGACATCGGCCGGATCAAAGACTTCTTCAGCGCCGCCTGGATGATGACTTCATCGGATGGAAGATTTCTTCAGCGCCGCTTGGAGGATTAACTTCTTCCGCTCTGGATGTCCACTTCGGTTCCATCGGTGGCTCGGCTGAGTGAAGACGACTCAAGGTAGGATGATGATGATAAAATTGTTGTAATATTTTTAACATGTTTGTAACTTATTTTTTTATTTTTTGTAACTTAGCTTTTTTTATTTTTTGTACTTTAGTTAGTTTATGTAATTGTATTTAATTGTAGTTATTTGTAGGTAGTTTATTTAATTAATTTAATGATAGTGTAGTGTTAGGTTTAATTGTAACTTAGGTTAGGATTTATTTTACAGGTAATTTTGTATTTCTTTTAGCTAGGTAGTTATTAAATAGTTAATAACTATTTAATAACTATTCTAACTAGCTAAAATAAATACAAAGTTACCTGTAAAATAAATATAAATCCTAAGATAGCTACAATATAATTATTAATTATATTGTAGCTATCTTACGGCTAGATTTGGAGTTTTGTCGGTAACGACCCGAAAAACTAACGCCGGCTTTTATCTGGCCGCACCATAGAAATAACTCTGGTATTGAGAGTCTACATAAAGTCTGCGTTAGGCTCCAAAAAAGGAGCGTAGAGCATTTTTAACGCAGCTTCAACTCTCAATACCAGAGTTGCTTATGCAAGCGGCCAGCCTCAAAAACGTGCTCGTGCACGATTCCCCCATAGGAAACAATGGGGCTGTTTGAGCTGAAAAAAAACCTCAATCAGATTGAGCTCGCATTCTATTGGCTGTTCCGATCAGCCAATAGAATGCGAACTCAATCTGATTGGCTGATTGGATCAGCCAATCGGATTGAACTTGATTCTGATTGGCTGATTCCATCAGCCAATCAGAATATTTCTACCTTAATTCCGATTGGCTGATAGAATCCTATCAGCCAATCGGAATTCGAGGGACGCCATCTTGGATGACGTCCCTTAAAGGAACCGTCATTCTTCAGTTGGACGTCGCCGGAAGAAGATGGGTCCGCGGTGGAGGTCTTCAGGATGGAGCCGGTCGTCATCGGATGGTTGCCGGTCCGGATCGCCTCTTCTTCCCGGATAGGATGAAGACTTTGGAGCCTCTTCTGGACCTCTTCAGCCACCGGATGATGGATCGCCAACCCCCGCTTGGGTTGGATTAAGATTTTGGAGCCAGGACGGATCGGTGATCCCTGGTGAGGTGAAGACAAGGTAGGATGATCTTCAGGGGCTTAGTGTTAGGTTTATTTAAGGGGGGTTTGGGTTAGATTAGGGGTATGTGGGTGGTGGGTTGTAATGTTGGGGGGGGGGTATTGTATGGTTTTTTTTTACAGGCAAAAGAGCTGAACTTCTTGGGGCATGCCCCGCAAAGGGCCCTGTTCAGGGCTGGTAAGGTAAAAGAGCTTTTAACTTTAGTAATTTAGAATAGGGTAGGGCATTTTTTATTTTGGGGGGCTTTGTTGTTTTATTAGGGGGCTTAGAGTAGGTGTAATTAGTTTAAAATTGTTGTAATATTTTTCTTATGTTTGTAGATATTTTTTTTTTTTTTGTAACTTAGTTCTTTTTTATTTTTTGTACTTTAGTTAGTTTATTTCATTGTAGTTATTTGTAGATATTGTATTTAATTAATGTATTGATAGTGTAGTGTTAGGTTTAATTGTAGGTAATTGTAGGTATTTTATTTAACTAATTTAATGATAGTATAGTGTTAGGTTTAATTGTAATTTAGGTTAGGATTTATTTTACAGGTAATTTTGTAATTATTTTAACTAGGTAACTATTAAATAGTTCTTAACTATTTAATAGCTATTGTACCTGGTTAAAATAATTACAAAGTTGCCTGTAAAATAAATATTAATCCTAAAATAGCTACAATGTAATTATAATTTATATTGTAGCTATATTAGGGTTTATTTTACAGGTAAGTATTTAGCTTTAAATAGGAATAATTTATATAATAAGAGTTAATTAATTTTGTTAGATTAATTTAGGGGGGTGTTAGTGTTAGGGTTAGACTTAGCTTTAGGAGTTAATCCATTTATTAGAATAGCGGTGAGCTCCGGTCGGCAGATTAGGGGTTAATAATTGAAGTTAGGTGTCGGCGATGTTAGGGAGGGCAGATTAGGGGTTAATACTATTTATTATAGGGTTAGTGAGGCGGATTAGGGGTTAATAACTTTATTATAATAGCGGTGCGGTCCGCTCGGCAGATTAGGGGTTAATAAGTGTAGGCAGGTGGAGGCGACGTTGAGGGGGGCAGATTAGGGGTTAATAAATATAATATAGGGGTCGGCAGTGTTAGGGGCAGCAGATTAGGGGTACATAAGGATAACGTAGGTGGCGGCGCTTTGCGGTCGGCAGATTAGGGGTTAATAAGTGTAGGCAGATGGAGGCGACGTTGAGGGGGGCAGATTAGGGGTTAATAAATATAATACAGGGGTCGGCGGTGTTAGGGGGAGCAGATTAGGGGTACATAAGGATAATGTAGGTGGCGATCGGCAGATTAGGGGTTAAAAAATTTTATTCGAGTGTCGGCGATGTGGGGGGACCTCGGTTTAGGGGTACATAGGTAGTTTATGGGTGTTAGTGTACTTTAGAGTACAGTAGTTAAGAGCTTTAGAAACCGGCGTTAGCCCAGAAAGCTCTTAACTACTGACTTTTTTCCTGCGGCTGGAGTTTTGTCGTTAGATTTCTAACGCTCACTTCAGACATGACTCTAAATACTGGAGTTAGAAAAATCCCATTGAAAAGATAGGATACGCAATTGACATAAGGGGATCTGCGGTATGGAAAAGTTGTGGCTGAAAAGTGAGCGTTAGACCCTATTTTGAGTGACTCCAAATACCGGCGGTAGCCTAAAACCAGCGTTAGGAGCCTCTAACGCTGGTTTTCACGGCTAACGCCAAACTCCAAATCTAGGTCTTAGTGTTTATTTTACAGGTAAGTATTTATTTTTAAATAGGAATAATTTATTAAAGTATAGTGTAGTGTTAGGTGTAATTGTAACTTAGGTTAGGATTTATTTTACAGGTAAATTTCAGTTTATTTTAGCTAGGTAAGCTATTAAATAGTTAATAACTATTTAATAGCTATTGTACCTAGTTAAAATAAATTGAAAGGTACCTGTAAAATAAAAATAAATCCTAAGATAGCTACAATATAATTATTATTTATATTGTAGCTATATTAGGGTTTATTTTATAGGTAAGTATTTAGTTTTAAATAGGATTAACTTAGTTAATAAGAGAAATATTATTTAGATTTATTTAATTAATATTTAAGTTAGGGGGGCGTTAGGGTTAGGGTTAGACTTAGGTTTAGGGGTTAATAATTTTATTACAGTGGCGGCGGCGTAGTGGGGGGCAGGATAGGGGTTAATAAATTTATTATAGGGGGCGACGGTGTAGGGGAGGCAGATTAGGGGTTAATAAATTTATTATAGGTGACGACGGTGTAGGGGGGGCAGGATAGGGGTTAATAGGTTTAATATAGGTTGTGGCGGGCTCAGGGAGCGGCAGTTTAGGGGTTAAACTATTTATTTAGTTGCGGAGAGGTGCGGGATCAGCAGGATAGGGGTTAATAACTTTATAATAGAGGGCAACGGTGTAGGGGGGGCAGGATAGGGGTTACTAGGTATACTGTAGGTGGCAGCGGTGTCCAGGAGCGGCGGTTTAGGGGTTAATACATTTATAAGAGTTGCGGCGGTGTCTGGGAGCGGCGGTTTAGGGGTTAATACATTTATAAGAGTTGCGGCGGGGTCTAGGAGCGGCGGTTTAGGGGTTAGTAACTTTATTGAGTTGCGGGGGGCTCCGGGGGCGCCGGTATAGGGATAGAACAGTGTAGTTTAGTGTGAGTGCTTAGTGACAGGCTAGCAATAAAGCTGGGAAAAAGCCGAAGAGCAGCGAGATCGGATGAGTGATAACTGTCACAGTCCGCTGCTCATCGCCCCGCGGCTTTTTGACAGCTTTATTTGATAACTTAGGCGTATTTTTTCAGGTCCGCGGCGGCGAAGGTAGGCGAGCTTAGGCGGGCGTATTGGGCCGGCGAAGCCAGAAAAGTAGACGGCTTGATAACTACCCCCCTAAGTATTGTCTGGTTCAGCCGCCAAGGGTAAGTCCCTGAGACAACCAGGGTGAAGGTAGGGCGGGCTTTTTTTTTTGAGGGCCAGGGTGCTGTGCTACGTCTTGGACAACACATTATCTGACACGAGTAAGCCCAGTATAGAGTGTTGCAAGGGGCGTAATTCTGTTTTGTACCAAGTTATACAATATGCCTTGATTATACATGTCCACACACGGAAAATAGGCATCAACATGGACGTCCCTTATCTTGTCAGGGAGTACGCTATCCTTCTGGGAAGTCACCTTTAGCTGGAACTTTATCCATATTTTGAAGTTTATACAGAGTCGATGGTTGATGGTTGATTATATATATGAACTGGCTATTGCTGGATTAAAAATACTAACAAACTCTTCTTTTGCAGTCCTTTCACCTGCCTACTCACTAAGATAAAAGATGGACAATTTAACCAATAGTGTCTCTGGACATGTTTATAAGCCTTTTTTATTATGAAAGAGTATCCTGTTTGAAATTCTGAAGTAGAAGAATTATGAGGCAATCCTGTCTACAACAGGTTTAACGGTCGCTGAATAATAATATATTCAAAAAGAGAGAAATATCTAACAGGAGGCAGTTAAATACTTGCTAGATGTAGGTTGTTGGATGTTTAAAAACTAGCTTGATTTTTAAAGGAGAGAGGAAAAGAAGAAAAAAAAAGAAAGAAAAGGGGGAAAAGAACTTTTCAAACACTGCATACTAACTATACATATATATATATATATATATATATATATATATATATATATATATATATATATATATATAAAAGGTGTGATATTTAGCTTAGATGAAGGAGCGTTAAGATGATTTGAAAATGTTGATATTTCTTGCTTTCTACATAGTAATTATATATTGCATATAGTGTTAAGCTACCGGAGGGATAAAGAGATATTGAGTGTTTGTATTTTTCCTCTTAAGTTGCTGCTGCTAAGAATATTAAATTATCTATGCTCATGTTTATGTATCTAAACTAGGCTCTTCTCTGAAAAATGTGGGCTTTTTGACTACAGACTACTATTGTGTAAAACTAGCCTGTGATAATAGCATATTTTGTGATATTTTATAGTGACTGGTAATTCAAATAAATAGTCCTAAGGTGTACTGATTTAATTATAAATAACACAATGGTATAGCCATAGTCACGAATGAATTTTCCTTTACATATCTCACTATTCATAGGCCTTTGATGAAGCTTAGATTTCTTATATATAGAAATAAATAAATAATTGATCCACTTTTTGACCTATAACACATTCACTCATTCACTTCACAGGGCTTTCCTTTTTTTTTTTTTTTTTCTCTTTCTAAGTGTGTGTGATTTATTTGTGTGATACACTTAATGGACAAATTTTTGTCCTCCACCGCCTTCTCACCTTTAGCTATGCTGCCTAAATCGAAAGATAAAAAAGGGCCCAGGACTAGTTTAAGTTCCCAGGAGGATCCTTTATATTTTGAAAGCAAGCAACTATTAAAAAATATGTCAGACTTATTCACGCCACAATTTGCAGAGATTAAAATGGAGATATCCAATCTAGCAATAGAAGTCCGTCAATTTTCTGGCCGACTTGATGAGGCAGAGCACAGAATTTCAAACTTAGAGGACCTACTAAATAACCAAGATACAATAGTAGCGGATCATGAAGAAAAAATAGCTACCATGCAAGCCAAGATTGCAGATCTTGAAGACAGGTCGAGACGCAATAATTTAAAAGTAGTGGGCCTGCCTGAAAGTGCTGAGTTTAATGATCTTATACATTTTGCATCAGCTTTACTACCACAATGCGTGGGCTTACAGAACCAACCGCCTTTGTTAATAGAAAGAGCACATAGGTTAGGAGCAGCTAGGGAGAACCCTACAGGACCTACTAGACCTAGACCAATTATAATAAAATTTCTTAACTTCCAAGATAAGATTTTAATAATGCAGAATTATCGTAGAATTCAGGAATGCAAAATAAACCAACATAAATTACTTCTATTTCAAGATTTTTCTGCAGAAACCTCGGCAAAACGGAGAATTATGGCACCATTCTGCTCTAAATTTATCAATGCTAAATTACAAGCAAAACTGGTTTACCCAGCAAAAATCATAGTTAAAGTCAATGATATCACCCAAATAATTACAGAACCTGAAGCAGCTCAAACATTATGTAAAGAACTTAAACTCAATTAGAATGAATAGAACATTAGGTTCCATGCTTACTTGTTTCCTTTTATATTTAAGTATGGTGCTCGGCTGGGACGTCTGTATGAATGTTGTATGTTTGAGAGGGATTTTATTATTTATTTATTTTATTTTTTTGTTTGTTTTTTTTTTTGTTGTTTGTTGTTGCTTTTTTTTCTCACTCCACCCCCCCCCCCACCTCGTCTTATTCTTTCTAAGAAATACAGTGACGCACCATATTTTTTCTTAGTAGAAAAACATGAATACAAATGAACTCAATTTTCTGTCCTGGAATGTAGGGGGAATAACATCTCCAATTAAAAGAAAATCAATCATTAGACACTTAAATTCTCTTAATCCGCAAATAGTTTTCTTACAGGAAACTCACCTAAAACCAGAGGAAGCTATAAAATTAAAGTCTAAATGGGTAGGTAACATAATATATTCACCATATTGTGGCAGGAAAAGGGGGGTGGTGATTCTATTTAATAAGAACCTGCAGTGTGATATTCTCTCCCAAACTATAGATCAAGAAGGGAGATATATTATCTTAGAAGCACGAATATATGATGTAAAATTGGTTCTGTGTAATGTCTACGGACCTAATAAACCCGATAAAATCTTTTGGGAGAATTTGAAATCTAAGTTAATGTATTATAGTAATCAGGGAATAATTGTTGGGGGAGATTTTAATATTGCTCATAGGCCTCGACTAGACAGGTTTAAATGTGTTAATAAATCTGAGTTTGGGAAGAATCAGACCCTGTCCAACTTTATGATGGATCTTGGGCTCTCGGATGTCTGGCGTGTACAGTTCCCCAATGTAAGAGCATTTACTTGCGAATCGAAAACATTTAATATTTTTTCCCGCATAGATATGTTTCTGGTATCAGAACCCTTATTAAATAAAGTTATTAATACAGGCATCAGAGATATAATCATTTCTGATCATGCAATTATCTCGCTACTAATCAAAATGGATGCAAATTCTGGGCCTAACTTTTCTAGACTTATTTTTCCCTCACATTTAATAAATAATTTACAATTTACCAATTGGTTACAAGAGAAGTGGAATGAATATAAGAACAATAATATTTCCTTCTGGTTCAAACCAGAAATATTCTGGGAAGCATTTAAGGCGACCATTAGGGGTGAAATAAAAGCATATCTATGCAAGTTAAAAAGAAAATGTAAGGCCCGAGAAATCCAGTTAACAAATCAAATTAGGAATGCATATGAGGTATATATTAAGGATCCTACTAAACAAACTTGGGATAATTACTCTGAGAAAAAAAGTGAAAGGGACCTTTACATTAAACATAAGACCATCCAAGAAGACTTAAAATTGAGAGCTAGATATCAAAGGAACTATGGGAGATCTGCCAAGTATCTTGCTAATCTAATTAAACATAGACAGAGTAATAGAAGAATTAACAAAATCAGAGTAGCGGGGAAAATTATCACTAATCCTGTGGAAATTAAAGATTTTTTTTTTTACTTCTATAAAGAGATTTATAAGAAGGAAGAAATAAATGATCAAAATAAATTAAATTTCTGGAATAGTCTTAAAATGCCCAAGATATCTAGTCAAGAGCTTGATTTATTAAATGCACCGATCACAGTGGAAGAAGTTGTAAAGCAGATTAAGGTGGCTAAAACTTCTAAGGCACCTGGCCCTGATCAATTGCCAATGGAACTATACAAAATTCTTTTGGAATATGTTCCGGAAACTTTAGTAAAACTGTTTAATTCCTATTATATAGAAAATAAGAAACCATCTAGATATTTTTCAGCATCTCTAATTACCCTCATACCGAAAAAGAATAAAGACCCAGAAAGTATGGCGGCATATAGGCCTATATCACTATTAAACTGCGATTATAAAATTCTTACGTCGATTTTAGCAAATAGATTGAAAAGCGGTATTGGAAATTTGGTCCATGAGGATCAAGTAGGTTTTATGCCAGGCAGAAATGTGTCCAAAATCATACATCGAGTCTTGACAGTCTTAGATTTTTTTTGGTCAGAAAATAAGGGTAAAACGAATCGAGAAAGATCTAACATGGCCTTAGTGGCGATCGATGCCGAAAAGGCTTTTGATCTTATTAACTGGGATCATCTATTTTGTTCTTTAGTAACTTTTGGTTTCAAGGGTAACTTTTTAACAATGATCCATACAATTTACCAAAACCCAATCTCTAATCTATTAATAAATTCTGAACCTTCTCCAGATATTATTCTAGGTAAAGGCACACGACAGGGCTGCCCGTTTTCACCCCTCCTGTTTAACTTGGCGTTAGAGCCTTTTGCAGTGAAATTAAGGCAAGATCTACCAGGGATAATGATTGGTAAAAGTAAAACCGTGCTTACTTTATATGCGGATGATCTACTTCTATTTATGAATGAATCAGATTTATCCATACAACATTTTTTGATCCTAGCTAAACAATTTGGGTCCTTTGCGGGCTATAGGATCAACCCAGAAAAATCTGAAATTTTATGGTTTACTCAAAATGACACTCCACCGGGTAGGTATCCCTTTAAATTGGTAGATTCTATAAATTACCTAGGGATTAAAATCCATAAAGATCCCAATGCATGGTATGATCTGAACTTCACACCCTATTTTTCCAAATACAAACAAGAGCTTGATAGATGGATGTCGCTTCCAATTTCGTTATCTGCGCGGGTTGCCATGATTAAGACTCTTTTCTTCCCCCAGCTTCTCTATTTACTTCAAAACTTGCCGTTTCTGATTAAAAGTAAAGATCTGATCTTATTTAATAATCTCACAGCAGGGTTCCTATGGAACCAAAAACGTAGACTGATATCCACACAAAATTTAACTCTACATACAAACACGGGAGGTCTTGCGCTTCCAAATCTTAAATATTATAACTTAGCTATTCTAAGTAAATATATTCTAGATTGGATTACGGAAACAGGATATACAACCAATCTACACTTGGAAATGGAAATTGTGGCACCATTTAGTCTGAGAGCCCTGATTCATCTGGATAAGAGGGAGCTACCCAAACGGCTGGTTAAGATGGGGACTTTGTTGAACCCAATCCTGGCCTGGCATAAGCTGTGTGAAGAGTTAAAGATTAATTGGAAATCTTCTAAATATTTGCCTATTCGAGGTAACCCTAAATTTCCAGCTGGAATCTCCTCCAGGATTTTCAAAGTATGGTTTAATAAAGGATTACAGGAAGTGATCCAAATCAGGGATAACAGGCTAGATATAGCTAAGTCATTTTTAGATCTTCAGAGTGAATTTGGGATTCATAAACATAGCTTTTATGCATATCTGCAACTGAGACATCTGTATGAAGAATTATGGCAGGATAATAAAACTGACTGGAAGCTTGGAGATATTGATATAACAATTAATATATACAGACAAGGTATTAGGTCTATTTCTCTTCTGTATAATCTACTGGTTCAGAAAGCCGGCCAGGCCCGACTTGAAGTTTTAGTTGAGAAATGGAAAATATACTTTCCCCAGCTTACTTCGATAGAAATTGAGGATAGCTTCAAAAGAATAGGGAAAACTACTAGTATAATATCCTGGAGAGAATCACACTGCAAACTTCTTAATTTGATATACGTTACCCCCACACATCTTAAAAAAATGGTATCCCCTTGACAATAATGTCTGTTTGAAATGTGGTAATTTGAATGCAGATATTATGCACTGCTTCTGGAATTGTCCGATAATTCATCAGTTTTGGAATAAGATAAATTTCTGGTTATCTCTTAGCTTAGAAGTCTCATATAAGATAGGTCCATCAGAGGTTTTCTTCCTGTGTAAACCTTCAGAAAATAAGTATCACAAGACAATTAACACAATTATATTGGCTGCTCGTAATATAATTTTATTAAATTGGAAATCTAATAAATTTATATCTTTTCAAAAATATAAATCGGTGGTTGCCAATACAATTATTATAGAACAATACTCAAGTGATTTATTTATAGAAGGGAATTTGGAGAAATATTTTCAAAAATGGTTGGGTATAATAAAATCCTACTCCCCCCTAATCCAAGATCAAATAATTTCTGGTATAAAGAAAACAACTTTTTTTGACATCTTGGTGCAGTCAGGTAGTTTACCACCTGAATGGACGTAGATTGCCAATCTAGAAAACGGCAAATCACAGCATACCCTGAAATGTGGAACGAGGTTGGGGGTAGGAGAACTTTTTTTTTTTATTAGTTTGATTTGGGGGGCTGTTAAATACAAGATTAAAGAATAAAAGAAAAAAAAAAACAACAATACACCAACATCAATCTAATGCAAATATAAAACTAGAAACAAGAGAAAGGAGGAGAGAGAAAAGGAGGAAATTGCTAGGCAAAGTATAATTATATACCCAGATAATTAAGTTGTTACAAATAGGTATATATGTATAATTCATTTCCTAATTTTTGTCTTACTTGATATATATTTGTTAAAGTTTTGTCCCAAATTACCCTGCGTGGTAAGATTAATATGTACATGTAACACAATTTTTTTCTTATTCTGCTACAGAGAATGTCTGGATATTTTGTTGGTTTATAAATAAATATTGAAAAAAAAAAAAAAAAAAAAGGTTTACTTACGGCTAGATTACAAGTTTTGTCGGTAAAAACTTGTGGAGCTAGCGCTCCTTTTTTTTCCAGCGCTCACTTTAAACAACGCTGGTATTACAAGTTTTCTGAATGGCTGCATTAGCCTCAGAAAAGTGAGCGTTGAGCAAATTTAGCGCCACTTCTACCTGTAATACCAGCGTTGCTTACGGTAGCGGTAAGCTGGCAAAACGTGCTCGTTCATGATTTCCCCATAGGAAACAATGGGGCAGAATCGGCTGAAAAAAAAACCTAACACCTGCAAAAAAGCAGCGTTCAGCTCCTAACACAGCCCCATTGTTTCCTATGGGAAAATACTTTCTAAGTCTACACCTAACACCCTAACATGAACCCCGAGTCTAAACACCCTTAACCTTACACTTATTAACCCCTAATCTGCCACCCCCGACATCGCCGACACCTGCATAATATTATTAACCCCTAATCTGACGCTCCATAAACCGCCGCCACCTACATTATACCTATGTACCCCTAATATGCTGCCCCCAACATCGCCGACACCTACATTATAGTTATTAACCCCTAATCTGCCGCCCACAACGTCGCCGCCACCTAACTACAATTATGAACCCCTAATCTGCCGACCGGACATCGCAGCCACTATAATAAATGTATTAACCCCTACACCTAAGTCTAACCCTAACCCTAACACCCCCTAACTTAAATCTATTTTTAATAAATCTAAATAAAATTACTATAATTAAATAAAGTATTCCTATTTAAAAATAAATACTTACCTATAAAATAAACCCTAATATAGCTACAATATAACTAATAGTTATTAATTAATTAATCTGTTTGCAAAACTATTGTTATTTATACTTAACCTATTTTCTGTTTTGGTTTTGTATTTTAATAACTCTCCTCTTTCTAACGGCTAGATTTAGAGTTTTGTCGGTAACGACCCGCATAGCTAACGCATGGTTTTTTTTCCCCGCACCTTTTAAATACCGCTGGTATTTAGAGTTCACAGAATGGCTGCGTTTTCAGTGCGTTAGGCTCCAAAAAAGGAGCGTAGAGCATAATTTACCGCCACTGCAACTCTCGATACCAGCGGTGCTTACGGACGCGGCCAGCTTCAAAAACGTGCTCGTGCATGATTCCCCCATAGGAAATAATGGGGCAGTTTGAGCTGAAAAAAACCTAACACCTGCAAAAAAGCAGCGTTAAGCTCCTAACGCAGCCCCATTGTTTCCTATGGGGAAACACTTCTTAAGTCTGCACCTAATACCCTAACATGTACCCCGAGTCTAAACACCCCTAGCCTTACACTTATTAACCCCCTAATCTGCCGCCCCTGCTATCGCTGACCCCTGCATATTATTTTTAACCCCTAATCTGCCGCTCCGTACACCGCCGCAACCTACATTATAGCTATGTACCCCTAATCTGCTGCCCCTAACACCGCCGACCCCTATATTATATTTATTAACCCCTAATCTGCCCTCCACCTACCTACAATTATTAACCCCTAATCTGCCGACCGGGCCTTACCGCTACTATAATAAAGTTATTAAGCCCTAATCCGCCTCACCCCCGCCTCAATAACCCTATAATAAATAGTATTAACCCCTAATCTGCCCTCCCTAACATCGCTGACACCTAACTTCAATTATTAACCCCTAATCTGCCGACCGGACCTCGCAGCTACTCTAATAAATGTATTAACCCCTAAAGCTAAGTCTAACCATAACCCTAACACCCCCCTAAGTTAAATATAATTTTATTCTAACAAAATAAATTAACTCTTATTAAATAAATTATTCCTATTTAAAGCTAAATACTTACCTGTAAAATAAACCCTAATATAGCTACAATATAAATTATAATTATATTGTAGCTATTTTAGGATTTATATTTATTTTACAGGCAACTTTGTATTTATTTTAACTAGCTACAATAGCTATTTAATAGCTACCTAGTTAAAATAATTACAAAATTACCTGTAAAATAAATCCTAACCTAAGTTACAAATACACCTAACACTACACTATCAATAAATTAATTAAATAAATTAACTACAATTATCTAAAATAAAATACAATTAAATAAACTAAACTATAGTACAAAAAACCCCACTAAATTACAAGAAGTTTAATCTAATTACACCTAATCTAATCCCCCTAATAAAATAAAAAAGCCCCCCAAAATAACAAAATTCCCTATCCTAAACTAAATTACAAAGTAATCAGCTCTTTCACCAGCCCTTAAAAGGGCTTTTTGTGAGGCATTGCCCCAAAGTAATCAGCTCTTTTACCTGTAAAAAAAGAACTACAATACCCCCCCAACATTACAACCCACTACCCACACACCCCTACTCTAAAACCCACCCGATCCCCCCTTAAAAAAAACTAACACTACCCCATTGAAGATCACCCTACCTTGAGCCATCTTCAGCCAGCCGGGCACCGATGGGGCAGAAGAGGACATCCAGACTGGCACAAGTCTTCATCTGATCGGGGCAGAAGAGGTCCTCCATTCAACAGAAGTCTTCATCCAAGCGGCTTCTTCTATCTTCATCCATCCGGCGCAGAGCGGGTCCATCTTCAAGACATCTGACGCGGAGCATCCTCTTCTTTCCGACGACTAACGACGAATGAAGGTTCCTTTAAATGATGTCATCCAAGATGGCGTCCCTCGAAATCGGAATTAAGGTAGGAAAAATCCGATTGGTTGATTTAATCAGCTCAAAAATGGTTGATTTAATCAGCCAATCGGATTGAAGTTCAATCCGATTGGCTGATTGGATCAGCCAATAGAATTGACCTTGCTCCACGCCGGATGGATGAAGATAGAAGATGCCGCTTGGATGAAGACTTGAGCCGGTCCGGATGTCCTCTTCTGCCCCATCGGTGCCCGTTTGGCTGAAGACAGCTCAAGGTAGGGTGATCTTCAATGGGGTAGTGTTAGGTTTTTTTAAAGGGGATTGGGTGGGTTGGTAAAAGAGCTGATTACTTTGGAGCAATGCCCTGCAAAAAGCCCTTTTATGGGCTGGTAAAAGAGCTGATTTCTTTGTAATTTAGTTTAGGATAGGGAATTTAGTTATTTTGGGGGCTTTTTTATTTTATTAGGAGGCTTAGATTAGGTGTAATTAGATTAAACTTCTTGTAATTTTTTTTATGTTTTTAATTTAGTGGGTTTTTTTTTTAATAAAACATTGGGGGCAGGAGATTAGAGGTTAATAATTGTAGGTAGGTGGCAGTGATGTTAGGGACGGCAGATCAGGGGTTAATAAAATTTATTATAGTGTTTGCAAGGCGGGAGTGTGGCGGTTTAGGGGTTAATACATTTATTATAGTGGCAGCGATGTCCGGTCGTCAGATTAGGGGTTAATAAGTGTAGGTAGGTGGCGGCAACGTTGGGGGGGCAGATTTGGGGTTTAATAAATATAATGTAAGTGTCGGCGATGTTAGTGGCACAAGATTAGGGGTTCATAGGTATAATGTAGGTGGAGGCGATGTCCGGTCGGTAGATTAGGGGTTAACATTTTTTATTTTAGTGTTTGCGATGTGGGGGCCTCGGTTTAGGGGTTAATAGGTAGTTTACGGGTGTTAGTGTGCTTTGTAGCACTTTAGTTAAGAGCTTTATGTTCTGGCGTTAGCCCATAAAACTCTTAACTACTGACTTTTATATGCGGTAGGAGTCTTGGAGGTAGAGGCTGTACCGCTCACTTCTTCCAAGACTTGTAATACCGGCGTTAGCGAAATCCCATTAAAAAGATAGGATACGCAATTGATGTAAGGGGATTTATGGTATGGAAAAGTTGCAGAAAAAAAGTGAGCGGTAGACCCTTTCCTGTCTGACTCGTAATACCAGCAGGCGTTAAAAAGCAGCGTTAGGACCCCTTAACGCTGCTTTTTAAAGCTAATGCAGAACTCGTAATCTAGGCGTTAGTCTTTTCTATATCCACAGGTATCCACGGGTCCATGTTAGAAATCCACAGGTCCATGTTAGGAAGGAAACCTTTCAAACCTAGTGAGCTGCCTTGCTGCCAGGCAGATTATTATGGAGGTAAGTGCTATTTTTTATTTTTCTGAGGGTGTTCAGAAAACATTTGCACTTATGGGGATGACTTTTGGGATTGTGAATCTGTTTGTGCAGGTTTTTTACATGGCGTCAGTTTTATGGGGCACTGTGAGAGGGACTGTATGTTTATGGCTCTGTTTGGGAGTGTTTTTAAGACTCCTTATATGGCTCATTACATTTTTTTCATTTGTGTTGTGTTGAAGCCGTAGTGCTACATGGTTAATTTGGCATTCTGTTTGTTAGTAATGTCAGCTGGGAGGTGTTTGCACATGCCCATGATGGGCGGAGCTTCAGCAGCGCAAGTTTTTCGCGCTCTTTTAGGAGGCAGGGGAAGGAAGTTTGTGTTTATTGGGTTTCCTGTCGGCTCCTGTGCTGGTGTATGTGCGGTCAGTCTGGGGAGCGGGTAGTAGCAGTGGGAGAGTTTGGATCGTCTCTGCTTCGTTGGTTATTACTTTAGTCCGTGGGAGGTCAGGTAAGCACCTCAGCAAGGCTTGTTGAGGTGCATAGGTGCTGCAGGGGTCTATTTTTTTATTTATTGTATAATTTCTGTGTGATTTGTTTAACGTCCGTTCCTTAAAGGGACGGTAACATTTAAAAAAATAAAAAATTGCTGCTGCAGTTTTCTGAATTTTTGGATTTCCTGATTATTTTTTTCTTTTTTTGTGTTAAGGTGGATCAAGATGACTTGCAAGATATTACTTGCACTTTATACCTTGATGCTAATGTGGAGCCACCTATCCCTTTCTGTTCCTCATGTATAGAGAGATCATTGCAGTATAGGGATAGGCTTTTTGATTCAAAGCCTTCATTTTCTAAGGAGAATGTTGTTCAGGAGTCTCCTGTTCAAACTGTTCCGCAGCTTTCTCCTCAATCATCTCAATCTCAATACTCACATTTTGTCTCAGGTTGTTTTTTTCATTGCAGGATATGGCTACTCACATATCCACTGCTGTATCTGAGGCTTTGTCTGCTTTTCCTGCTTTGCAGGGGAAGCGCAAAAGGAAGTTTAAGGCTTCTGACTCTGTTGGCGTTATGTCACATGTTTCTTCCTGTAAGTCTGAGGAAGAAGATTCTTCAGTAGCATCTGAAGGTGAAATTTCAGACTCTGATAGTGTAATTCCTTCTGCTGATTCTGAAGTGGTTTCTTTCAGATTTAAGCTGGAGCACCTCCGTTTGTTACTTAGGGAGGTTTTAGCAACCTTGGATGACTCAACTGTCATAGTTACTCCCAAGAAGGCTAGTAAGCTTAATAAGTTTTTTGAGGTTCCCTCCATGGCGGAAGTTTTTCCTGTTATGGATAGGGTTTCAGAGATTATTTCTTGGGAATGGGAGAAACATGGAATTCCTTTTTCCCCTTCTCCTATTTTTAGGAAGATGTTTCCTATTGTGGATTCTATTAAGGAATCTTGGCAGACAGTTCCTAAGGTAGAGGGAGCTATTTCCACTTTGGCTAAGAGGACCACTATTCCTATTGAGGATAGTTGTTCTTTTAAAGATCCCATGGATAAGAAGTTGGAGGCTTTGCAGCAGGGGTTCTAATGGCAGCCTGCTGTATGTATTGCTACGATTACCAGTGTGGCTGCATATTGGTTTGATGCGTTGTCTGATTCTATTCAACAGGAGACTTCTCTGGAGGAAATTCAGGATAGAATTAAGGCTTTAAAATTGGCCAATTATTTTATTGTGGATGCTTCTTTGCAGGTCGTCAAGTTGGAAGCAAAGATTTCTGGCTTTGCTGTGTTGGCATGCAGGGCTTTATGGTTAAAGTCCTGGTCTGCGAATGTATCATCCAAATCTAAGCTTTTATCAATTCCTTACAAAGGGACTTTGTTTGGGCCTGGTTTGGCTGAAATTATTTCTAATATTACTGGTGGGAAGGGGCATTCTCTTCCTCAGGACAAGCGAAATAAGCAGAAAGGTTGTCAGAGTAATTTTCGTTCCTTTCGTAACATTTCTGGTAAGTCTTCCTCTTCCAAACAGGATCAGTCCAAGCCTTCTTGGAGACACAATCAGTCCTGGATCAAGGGGAAGCAATCTAAGAAGCCTGCCGCTGATTCTAGGTGATCTTTCTTCACTCAAGCCTGGGTTTGGGATGTTCCAGATCCCTGGGTGATAGATATTGTGTCCCTGGGATACAGGCTGGAGTTCAAAAATTTTAATCCCAGGGGCAGGTTTCATCTATCAAGGTTATCTGTAGACCAGATAAAAAGAGAGGCATTCTAAAGTTATGTTCAGGATATTTCCAACATGGGAGTGATAGTTCCTGTTCCAGTTCAGGAGAAGGGACTAGGTATTTATTCCAATCTGTTTATCATTTCCAAAAAGGAGGAAACTTTCAGAATAAGAGAGACTAGGCCGCTGCAGAGCGTGGCGTGGAGGGGAGAGTATGTTGATTACAATGTTGGTTTCTATGCAAATTGTAGGAGCCATTATGTTGTATATCTACTTGAATGCAATCTGTGTCACATGCAATATACAGGTCAGACCAGTAGAGAATTAAGATCTCGCATGAGGGAACATATATATGACACTAAAATGTATAACAAAAATTCAGCAATTGCACGGCACCATTTTAGCATGCATATGACAAATAAATTTAATATGACAGTTAAAGTCATAGACAAAATTTATCCACCTACCAGAGGGGGAAACAGAAACAAAATGCTACTTAAACAAGAAATGTTCTGGATATATAAATTAAGAACTGTTACCCCTGAAGGTTTAAATAAAGAGTGGGATATGAGTCTATTCATAGACTAATATTAATTTACTCTATAATTTTAGAACATTATATCAAGCTATATAGATCATTTTATTATCCAAAGATATATACCTCAATTGTCATCACTAACTATGTTCAGCGTTATGTAACTGCATGAAGTTTTTTGAATTTATTAAATATTATGGCAATACTTTCAGGAGTTACACAGTGTAAACGTACTAGGTTAGTTGAAGGTATTGGGTAAATTTTCTATATACAGGGTGTCTTCAGTACATTAATATCATTTTCATTGTATCAATATTTCTGGTGCTTTTGATATAGTAGGTTGTCCAATATAAAATTACGAAATTATGATGTGGTAATAAGTTGCATATTTCTATATTGATTTCAACTGATGTTTGGCAATCTCATGCATTCATATTGTAAGATGATCATGTTCTATGTTAACATGTTTTTATACTATTGTTTTTTTAACTTTTTTGAAAAATTGCCTGATTGGACACTGTGCCTTTAAATAGGCCATGTCCGGTCTAAGCAAATATCCCTATGACTAAGTGCTCAGTTGGAGCACGAAACGCGTAAGGAGTTAATTCCCTGATCCTACCTGTGATTTTAAACCTATGGAATAAAGTTTGGACTTTTTATTGTAAGCCAGTGTCCCACAAGTGCTGCTTTTCTTTTTCACAGGAAACTTTCAGACCCATACTGGATCTCAAGTGTGTAAACAAGTTTCTCAGAGTTCCATCTTTCAAGATGAAAACTATTCAGTCAAGTCCTCCTCTGGTTTAAGAGGGTCAATTCATGACTACAGTAGATCTAAAGGATGCATATCTGCATATTCCCATTCACAAGGATCATCACAAGTTTCTGAGGTTTGCTTTCCTAGACAAGCATTTTCAGTTTGTAGCTCTTCCTTTTGGTATCGCAACAACTTCCAGAGTGTTTTCAAAGGTTCTGGGTGCGTTGTTGGCAGTTCTCAGATTGCATGGGGTTGCGTTAGCTCCTTATCTGGATGACATTCTAGTTCAGGCACCATCTTTTCAACTAGCAAACTCCCATTCAGAGTTGCTGTTGTCTTTTCTGCACTCCCATGGTTGGAAGGTGAATTTAGGAAAAAGTTCCTTGATTCCGTCTACAATAGTGGTATTCTTGGGAACCATTATAGATTCTCTGGAAATGAAGATCTTTTTAACAGAAGCAAGGAAGTCAAAAATGTTCAATTCATGTCTGGTTCTTCAGTCCTCCCCTCCGCCGTCAGTGGCCCAGTGTATGGAGGTTATTGGTCTAATGGTCTCAGTCATGGACATCATTCCGTTTGCTCGGTTCCATCTCAGACCTCTGCAGTTATGCATGCTGAGACAGTGGAACGGAGATTATATGGATCTGTCTCCAAAGATTCTCTCTTACATGGTGGTTGTCTTAGGATCTTCTCTCCCAGGGAACCTGTTTTCGCAGGCCTTCCTGGGTGATTGTGACCACGGATGCTGGTCTGCTGGGTTGGGGAGATGTCTGTGGTTCATTGAAGGCTCAGGGTTTGTGGACTTGGGAGGAATCGGTTCTTCCTATAAATGTCTTAGAGCTGAGGGCAATCTTCAATGCTCTTCTGGCCTGGCCTCAGTTGGCTTCAACCCAGTTTATCAGATTTCAGTCAGACAATATAACGTCCGTGGCTTACATCAATCATCTGGGAGGAACTCAGAGTTCCTTGGTGATGAAGGAAGTAGCCAGGATTATTCAGTGGGCTGAGGCTCACAATTGTTGTCTGTCTGTGATCCACATTCCAGGGGTGGACAACTGGGAAGTGGATTTTCTGAGCAGACAGTCTTTTCATCTGGGGGACTGGGAGCTTCATCCGGAGGTGTTTTCCAGTTTGATTCTCAGGTGGGGTCAACTGGAGTTGGATCTTATGGCATCTCGACACAATGCCATGCTTTCGAAGTACGGTTCGAGGTCAAGGGATCCTCAAGCGGTTCTAATAGATGCTCTAGCAGTTCCTTGGAAGTTCAGTCTGGCATACGCGTTTCCTCCGTTTGCCCTTCTTCCTCGAGTTATTGCTAGGATTCAACAAGAGAGGGCGTAGGTAATTCTCATTGCACCGGCGTAGCCTCACAGGATCTGGTATGCAGATCTGGTGGAGATGTCATCCTGTCCACCTTGGAGTCTTCCGTTGAGGAAGGACCTTCTACTTCAGGGTCCCTTCCTTCATCTAAATCTTGTTTCTCTAAAGCTGACTGCTTGGAGATTGAAAGCTTGATTCTATCTAAGCGTGGTTTTTCTGAGTCAGTTATTGAGACTATGATTCAGGCACGTAAGCCTGTGACTAGAAAGATTTATTACAATATATGGCATGAATATCTGCATTGGTGTGAATCTTAGGGCTACTCTTGGAGTAGAGTCAGGATTCCTAGGATTTTGGCTTTTCTCCAGGAGGGTCTGGAGAAGGGTTTATCTGCTAGTACCCTGAAGGGTCAAATTTCTGCTTTATCTATTTTGATACATAAACGTCTGGTGGATGTACCAGCCGTTCAGTCTTTTTGTCAGGCTTTGGTTAGAATCCGGCCTATGTTTAAGTTTTTGTCTCCTCCTTGGAGTCTTAATTTAGTTTTGAGAGTTCTTCAACAGGCTCCATTTGAGCCTATGCATTCTTTGGATATTAAGTTGTTAACCTGGAAGGTTTTATTTTTGGTTGCTATCTCTTCGGCTAGAAGAGTTTTGGAGCTCTCAGCGTTGCAGTGTGAAGCTCCTTTTCTTATTTTTCATTCTGATAAGGTAGTATTACGTACTGCTTTAGGTTTTCTTCCTAAGGTTGTTTCAGTTAAGAATATTAATCAATAAATTGTTGTTCCTTCTTTGTGTCCTATTCCTTCTTCTCATATGGAACGTTTGTTGCAGAACCTTGATGTAGTTTGTGCTTTGAAATATTATTTAAAGACGACTAAGGATTTTTGCCAGTCTTCTTCTTTAATTGTTATCTTTTCTGGGAAGCGTAAGGGTCGGAAAGCTACGGCTACTTTGCTTTCTTGTTGGTTGAGGAGTATTATTCGCTTGACATATGAGACTGCTGGTCAGCGGCCTCCTGAGAAAATCACAGCTCACTCCACGAGGGCTGTTTCTTCTACCTGGGTTTTCAAAAATGGTGCTGCTATAGATCAGATTTGCAAGGCTGCCACTTGGTCATCTTTACATACTTTTTTTTTTTTTTTAACACATTTTATACTTTTGCTTCAGCTGAGGCTGTTTTTGGGAGAAAGGTTCTTCAAGCAGTGGTGCCTTCTGTTTAGGCTAACTGTCTTGTCCCTCCCTAATCATCCATGTCCTCTAGCTTGGGTATTGAATCCCAATAGTAATTATGATGATCTGTGGACTCACCATGTCAGAAAGAAAGTGAAATTTATTCTTAACTGATAAATTTGTTTCTTTCTTGACAAAGTGAGTCCATGGCCCGCCCTGTATTTTCAGAAAGTTTATTTTTACATAAACCTCAGGCACCTCTGCACCTTATATTACTTCCTTTCTTCTTTCACTTTGGTCAAATGACTGGGGGTTATGGGTAAGGGGAGTGGTATTAAACAGCTTTGCTGTAGTGCTCTTTGCCTCCTCCTGCTGGTCAGGAGTGATATTCCCAATAGTATTTATGATGATCCGTGGACTCACCGTGTCAAGAAAGAAACAAATTCATCAGGTAAGCATAAATTTAATTTTTGTTCTGATGATTCCCCCCCCCCCCATCTGGCATCCCCTGTATCACGTGATAGACTTCAGCCAATCACAGATTAGTATGATTATACCCTGTGAACTCTTGAACATGCTCAGTAGTAGCTGGTGCCACAGAAAGTGTGCATATAAAGCAGCCGTGCAAAATATTATAATGGAAATAAACTGGGAAAGTCTCTTAAAAAGTTAAATTTTTTGATTTTGGTGTCCCTTTAACTGCTATATGTTTTGATTTCTGATAAAGGTTTTCATTACTCTGCATCTGGATGTATGCGTTACATGTGACATGAAATGTTTAATAAATAGCTGCTCATTTGGGAGAAATATGACATAAAACACAAGAAAGGCAGCATATTTCTCAGTGAACAAGGCAGCATGAATTATAAATATGCTTCTACTAGTCGATAAGCCTGCCCAGAGGGCAGTCTATGTTTAAAAAATACAAACCCCCAAGCTATGTTACAATGTAACAAGCTATGTTACAAAAATAAAAAAGTAAAATTACAGAAAAAAAATAAACAAAGCTACCCAGAATAAAAAATGTAAACCTAAACTGATACCCCTATAAAAATACCTACCTACAATTATTAACCCCTAATCTGCCGACCGGGCCTTACCGCTACTATAATAAAGTTATTAAGCCCTAATCCGCCTCACCCCCACCTCAATAACCCTATAATAAATAGTATTAACCCCTAATCTGCCCTCCCTAACATCGCTGACACCTAACTTCAATTATTAACCCCTAATCTGCCGACCGGACCTCGCAGCTACTCTAATAAATGTATTAACCCCTAAAGCTAAGTCTAACCATAACCCTAACACCCCCCTAAGTTAAATATAATTTTATTCTAACAAAATAAATTAACTCTTATTAAATAAATTATTCCTATTTAAAGCTAAATACTTACCTGTAAAATAAACCCTAATATAGCTACAATATAAATTATAATTATATTGTAGCTATTTTAGGATTTATATTTATTTTACAGGCAACTTTGTATTTATTTTAACTAGCTACAATAGCTATTTAATAGCTACCTAGTTAAAATAATTACAAAATTACCTGTAAAATAAATCCTAACCTAAGTTACAAATACACCTAACACTACACTATCAATAAATTAATTAAATAAATTAACTACAATTATCTAAAATAAAATACAATTAAATAAACTAAACTATAGTACAAAAAACCCCACTAAATTACAAGAAGTTTAATCTAATTACACCTAATCTAATCCCCCTAATAAAATAAAAAAGCCCCCCAAAATAACAAAATTCCCTATCCTAAACTAAATTACAAAGTAATCAGCTCTTTCACCAGCCCTTAAAAGGGCTTTTTGTGAGGCATTGCCCCAAAGTAATCAGCTCTTTTACCTGTAAAAAAAGAACTACAATACCCCCCCAACATTACAACCCACTACCCACACACCCCTACTCTAAAACCCACCCGATCCCCCCTTAAAAAAAACTAACACTACCCCATTGAAGATCACCCTACCTTGAGCCATCTTCAGCCAGCCGGGCACCGATGGGGCAGAAGAGGACATCCAGACCGGCACAAGTCTTCATCTGATCGGGGCAGAAGAGGTCCTCCATCCAACAGAAGTCTTCATCCAAGCGGCTTCTTCTATCTTCATCCATCCGGCGCAGAGCGGGTCCATCTTCAAGACATCTGACGCGGAGCATCCTCTTCTTTCCGACGACTAACGACGAATGAAGGTTCCTTTAAATGATGTCATCCAAGATGGCGTCCCTCGAAATCGGAATTAAGGTAGGAAAAATCCGATTGGTTGATTTAATCAGCTCAAAAATGGTTGATTTAATCAGCCAATCGGATTGAAGTTCAATCCGATTGGCTGATTGGATCAGCCAATAGAATTGACCTTGCTCCACGCCGGATGGATGAAGATAGAAGATGCCGCTTGGATGAAGACTTGAGCCGGTACGGATGTCCTCTTCTGCCCCATCGGTGCCCGTTTGGCTGAAGACAGCTCAAGGTAGGGTGATCTTCAATGGGGTAGTGTTAGGTTTTTTTAAAGGGGATTGGGTGGGTTGGTAAAAGAGCTGATTACTTTGGAGCAATGCCCTGCAAAAAGCCCTTTTATGGACTGGTAAAAGAGCTGATTTCTTTGTAATTTAGTTTAGGATAGGGAATTTAGTTATTTTGGGGGCTTTTTTATTTTATTAGGAGGCTTAGATTAGGTGTAATTAGATTAAACTTCTTGTAATTTTTTTATGTTTTTAATTTAGTGGGGTTTTTTTTTAATAAAACATTGGGGGCAGGAGATTAGAGGTTAATAA
Organism: Bombina bombina; assembly: GCF_027579735.1. NCBI lineage: Eukaryota > Metazoa > Chordata > Amphibia > Anura > Bombinatoridae > Bombina > Bombina bombina. The sequence goes on from NC_069503.1 coordinate 1,046,992,850, forward strand.
TTGTAGGTAGGTGGCAGTGATGTTAGGGACGGCAGATCAGGGGTTAATAAAATTTATTATAGTGTTTGCAAGGCGGGAGTGTGGCGGTTTAGGGGTTAATACATTTATTATAGTGGCAGCGATGTCCGGTCGTCAGATTAGGGGTTAATAAGTGTAGGTAGGTGGCGGCAACGTTGGGGGGGCAGATTTGGGGTTTAATAAATATAATGTAAGTGTCGGCGATGTTAGTGGCACAAGATTAGGGGTTCATAGGTATAATGTAGGTGGAGGCGATGTCCGGTCGGTAGATTAGGGGTTAACATTTTTTATTTTAGTGTTTGCGATGTGGGGGCCTCGGTTTAGGGGTTAATAGGTAGTTTACGGGTGTTAGTGTGCTTTGTAGCACTTTAGTTAAGAGCTTTATGTTCTGGCGTTAGCCCATAAAACTCTTAACTACTGACTTTTATATGCGGTAGGAGTCTTGGAGGTAGAGGCTGTACCGCTCACTTCTTCCAAGATTTGTAATACCGGCGTTAGCGAAATCCCATTAAAAAGATAGGATACGCAATTGACGTAAGGGGATTTATGGTATGGAAAAGTTGCAGAAAAAAAGTGAGCGGTAGACCCTTTCCTGTCTGACTCGTAATACCAGCAGGCGTTAAAAAGCAGCGTTAGGACCCCTTAACGCTGCTTTTTAAAGCTAATGCAGAACTCGTAATCTAGGCGTTAGTCTTTTCTATATCCACAGGTATCCACGGGTCCATGTTAGAAATCCACAGGTCCATGTTAGGAAGGAAACCTTTCAAACCTAGTGAGCTGCCTTGCTGCCAGGCAGATTATTATGGAGGTAAGTGCTGTTTTTTATTTTTCTGAGGGTGTTCAGAAAACATTTGCACTTATGGGGATGACTTTTGGGATTGTGAATCTGTTTGTGCAGGTTTTTTACATGGTGTCAGTTTTATGGGGCACTGTGAGAGGGACTGTATGTTTATGGCTCTGTTTGGGAGTGTTTTTAAGACTCCTTATATGGCTCATTACATTTTTTTCATTTGTGTTGTGTTGCAGCCGTAGTGCTACATGGTTAATTTGGCATTCTGTTTGTTAGTAATGTCAGCTGGGAGGTGTTTGCACACGCCCATGATGGGCGGAGCTTCAGCAGCGCAAGTTTTTCGCGCTCTTTTAGGAGGCAGGGGAAGGAAGTTTGTGTTTATTGGGTTTCCTGTCGGCTCCTGTGCTGGTGTATGTGCGGTCAGTCTGGGGAGCGGGTAGTAGCAGTGGGAGAGTTCGGATCGTCTCTGCTTCGTTGGTTATTACTTTAGTCCGTGGGAGGTCAGGTAAGCACCTCAGCAAGGCTTGTTGAGGTGCATAGGTGCTGCAGGGGTCTATTTTTTTATTTAATGTATAATTTCTGTGTGATTTGTTTAACATCCGTTCCTTAAAGGGACGGTAACATTTAAAAAAATAAAAAATTGCTGCTGCAGTTTTCTGAATTTTTGGATTTCCTGATTATTTTTTTCTTTTTTTGTGTTAAGGTGGATCAAGATGACTTGCAAGATATTACTTGCACTTTATACCTTGATGCTAATGTGGAGCCACCTATCCCTTTCTGTTCCTCATGTATAGAGAGATCATTGCAGTATAGGGATAGGCTTTTTGATTCAAAGCCTTCATTTTCTAAGGAGAATGTTGTTCAGGAGTCTCCTGTTCAAACTGTTCCGCAGCTTTCTCCTCAATCATCTCAATCTCAATACTCACATTTTGTCTCAGGTTGTTTTTTTCATTGCAGGATATGGCTACTCACATATCCACTGCTGTATCTGAGGCTTTGTCTGCTTTTCCTGCTTTGCAGGGGAAGCGCAAAAGGAAGTTTAAGGCTTCTGACTCTGTTGGCGTTATGTCACATGTTTCTTCCTGTAAGTCTGAGGAAGAAGATTCTTCAGTAGCATCTGAAGGTGAAATTTCAGACTCTGATAGTGTAATTCCTTCTGCTGATTCTGAAGTGGTTTCTTTCAGATTTAAGCTGGAGCACCTCCGTTTGTTACTTAGGGAGGTTTTAGCAACCTTGGATGACTCAACTGTCATAGTTACTCCCAAGAAGGCTAGTAAGCTTAATAAGTTTTTTGAGGTTCCCTCCATGGCGGAAGTTTTTCCTGTTACGGATAGGGTTTCAGAGATTATTTCTTGGGAATGGGAGAAACATGGAATTCCTTTTTCCCCTTCTCCTATTTTTAGGAAGATGTTTCCTATTGTGGATTCTATTAAGGAATCTTGGCAGACAGTTCCTAAGGTAGAGGGAGCTATTTCCACTTTGGCTAAGAGGACCACTATTCCTATTGAGGATAGTTGTTCTTTTAAAGATCCCATGGATAAGAAGTTGGAGGCTTTGCAGCAGGGGTTCTAATGGCAGCCTGCTGTATGTATTGCTACGATTACCAGTGTGGCTGCATATTGGTTTGATGCGTTGTCTGATTCTATTCAACAGGAGACTTCTCTGGAGGAAATTCAGGATAGAATTAAGGCTTTAAAATTGGCCAATTATTTTATTGTGGATGCTTCTTTGCAGGTCGTCAAGTTGGAAGCAAAGATTTCTGGCTTTGCTGTGTTGGCATGCAGGGCTTTATGGTTAAAGTCCTGGTCTGCGAATGTATCATCCAAATCTAAGCTTTTATCAATTCCTTACAAAGGGACTTTGTTTGGGCCTGGTTTGGCTGAAATTATTTCTAATATTACTGGTGGGAAGGGGCATTCTCTTCCTCAGGACAAGCGAAATAAGCAGAAAGGTTGTCAGAGTAATTTTCGTTCCTTTCGTAACATCTCTGGTAAGTCTTCCTCTTCCAAACAGGATCAGTCCAAGCCTTCTTGGAGACACAATCAGTCCTGGATCAAGGGGAAGCAATCTAAGAAGCCTGCCGCTGATTCTAGGTGATCTTTCTTCACTCAAGCCTGGGTTTGGGATGTTCCAGATCCCTGGGTGATAGATATTGTGTCCCTGGGATACAGGCTGGAGTTCAAAAATTTTAATCCCAGGGGCAGGTTTCATCTATCAAGGTTATCTGTAGACCAGATAGAAAGAGAGGCATTCTAAAGTTATGTTCAGGATATTTCCAACATGGGAGTGATCGTTCCTGTTCCAGTTCAGGAGAAGGGACTAGGTATTTATTCCAATCTGTTTATCATTTCCAAAAAGGAGGAAACTTTCAGAATAAGAGAGACTAGGCCGCTGCAGAGCGTGGCGTGGAGGGGAGAGTATGTTTATTACAATGTTGGTTTCTATGCAAATTGTAGGAGCCATTATGTTGTATATCTACTTGAATGCAATCTGTGTCACATGCAATATACAGGTCAGACCAGTAGAGAATTAAGATCTCGCATGAGGGAACATATATATGACACTAAAATGTATAACAAAAATTCAGCAATTGCACGGCACCATTTTAGCATGCATATGACAAATAAATTTAATATGACAGTTAAAGTCATAGACAAAATTTATCCACTTACCAGAGGGGGAAACAGAAACAAAATGCTACTTAAACAAGAAATGTTCTGGATATATAAATTAAGAACTGTTACCCCTGAAGGTTTAAATAAAGAGTGGGATATGAGTCTATTCATAGACTAATATTAATTTACTCTATAATTTTAGAACATTATATCAAGCTATATAGATCATTTTATTATCCAAAGATATATACCTCAATTGTCATCACTAACTATGTTCAGCGTTATGTAACTGCATGAAGTTTTTTGAATTTATTAAATATTATGGCAATACTTTCAGGAGTTACACAGTGTAAACGTACTAGGTTAGTTGAAGGTATTGGGTAAATTTTCTATATACAGGGTGTCTTCAGTACATTAATATCATTTTCATTGTATCAATATTTCTGGTGCTTTTGATATAGTAGGTTGTCCAATATAAAATTACGAAATTATGATGTGGTAATAAGTTGCATATTTCTATATTGATTTCAACTGATGTTTGGCAATCTCATGCATTCATATTGTAAGATGATCATGTTCTATGTTAACATGTTTTTATACTATTGTTTTTTTAACTTTTTTGAAAAATTGCCTGATTGGACACTGTGCCTTTAAATAGGCCATGTCCGGTCTAAGCAAATATCCCTATGACTAAGTGCTCAGTTGGAGCACGAAACGCGTAAGGAGTTAATTCCCTGATCCTACCTGTGATTTTAAACCTATGGAATAAAGTTTGGACTTTTTATTGTAAGCCAGTGTCCCACAAGTGCTGCTTTTCTTTTTCACAGGAAACTTTCAGACCCATACTAGATCTCAAGTGTGTAAACAAGTTTCTCAGAGTTCCATCTTTCAAGATGGAAACTATTCAGTCAAGTCCTCCTCTGGTTTAAGAGGGTCAATTCATGACTACAGTAGATCTAAAGGATGCATATCTGCATATTCCCATTCACAAGGATCATCACAAGTTTCTGAGGTTTGCTTTCCTAGACAAGCATTTTCAGTTTGTAGCTCTTCCTTTTGGTATCGCAACAACTTCCAGAGTGTTTTCAAAGGTTCTGGGTGCGTTGTTGGCAGTTCTCAGATTGCATGGGGTTGCGTTAGCTCCTTATCTGGATGACATTCTAGTTCAGGCACCATCTTTTCAACTAGCAAACTCCCATTCAGAGTTGCTGTTGTCTTTTCTGCACTCCCATGGTTGGAAGGTGAATTTAGGAAAAAGTTCCTTGATTCCGTCTACAATAGTGGTATTCTTGGGAACCATTATAGATTCTCTGGAAATGAAGATCTTTTTAACAGAAGCAAGGAAGTCAAAAATGTTCAATTCATGTCTGGTTCTTCAGTCCTCCCCTCCGCCGTCAGTGGCCCAGTGTATGGAGGTTATTGGTCTAATGGTCTCAGTCATGGACATCATTCCGTTTGCTCGGTTCCATCTCAGACCTCTGCAGTTATGCATGCTGAGACAGTGGAACGGAGATTATATGGATCTGTCTCCAAAGATTCTCTCTTACATGGTGGTTGTCTTAGGATCTTCTCTCCCAGGGAACCTGTTTTCGCAGGCCTTCCTGGGTGATTGTGACCACGGATGCTGGTCTGCTGGGTTGGGGAGATGTCTGTGGTTCATTGAAGGCTCAGGGTTTGTGGACTTAGGAGGAATCGGTTCTTCCTATAAATGTCTTAGAGCTGAGGGCAATCTTCAATGCTCTTCTGGCCTGGCCTCAGTTGGCTTCAACCCAGTTTATCAGATTTCAGTCAGACAATATAACGTCCGTGGCTTACATCAATCATCTGGGAGGAACTCAGAGTTCCTTGGTGATGAAGGAAGTAGCCAGGGTTATTCAGTGGGCTGAGGCTCACAATTGTTGTCTGTCTGTGATCCACATTCCAGGGGTGGACAACTGGGAAGTGGATTTTCTGAGCAGACAGTCTTTTCATCTGGGGGACTGGGAGCTTCATCCGGAGGTGTTTTCCAGTTTGATTCTCAGGTGGGGTCAACTGGAGTTGGATCTTATGGCATCTCGACACAATGCCATGCTTTCGAAGTACGGTTCGAGGTCAAGGGATCCTCAAGCGGTTCTAATAGATGCTCTAGCAGTTCCTTGGAAGTTCAGTCTGGCATACGCGTTTCCTCCGTTTGCCCTTCTTCCTCGAGTTATTGCTAGGATTCGACAAGAGAGGGCGTAGGTAATTCTCATTGCACCGGCGTAGCCTCACAGGATCTGGTATGCAGATCTGGTGGAGATGTCATCCTGTCCACCTTGGAGTCTTCCGTTGAGGAAGGACCTTCTACTTCAGGGTCCCTTCCTTCATCTAAATCTTGTTTCTCTAAAGCTGACTGCTTGGAGATTGAAAGCTTGATTCTATCTAAGCGTGGTTTTTCTGAGTCAGTTATTGAGACTATGATTCAGGCACGTAAGCCTGTGACTAGAAAGATTTATTACAATATATGGCATGAATATCTGCATTGGTGTGAATCTTAGGGCTACTCTTGGAGTAGAGTCAGGATTCCTAGGATTTTGGCTTTTCTCCAGGAGGGTCTGGAGAAGGGTTTATCTGCTAGTACCCTGAAGGGTCAAATTTCTGCTTTATCTATTTTGATACATAAACGTCTGGTGGATGTACCAGCCGTTCAGTCTTTTTGTCAGGCTTTGGTTAGAATCCGGCCTATGTTTAAGTTTTTGTCTCCTCCTTGGAGTCTTAATTTAGTTTTGAGAGTTCTTCAACAGGCTCCATTTGAGCCTATGCATTCTTTGGATATTAAGTTGTTAACCTGGAAGGTTTTATTTTTGGTTGCTATCTCTTCGGCTAGAAGAGTTTTGGAGCTCTCAGCGTTGCAGTGTGAAGCTCCTTTTCTTATTTTTCATTCTGATAAGGTAGTATTACGTACTGCTTTAGGTTTTCTTCCTAAGGTTGTTTCAGTTAAGAATATTAATCAATAAATTGTTGTTCCTTCTTTGTGTCCTATTCCTTCTTCTCATATGGAACGTTTGTTGCAGAACCTTGATGTAGTTTGTGCTTTGAAATATTATTTAAAGACGACTAAGGATTTTTGCCAGTCTTCTTCTTTAATTGTTATCTTTTCTGGGAAGCGTAAGGGTCGGAAAGCTACGACTACTTTGCTTTCTTGTTGGTTGAGGAGTATTATTCGCTTGACATATGAGACTGCTGGTCAGCGGCCTCCTGAGAAAATCACAGCTCACCCCACGAGGGCTGTTTCTTCTACCTGGGTTTTCAAAAATGGTGCTGCTATAGATCAGATTTGCAAGGCTGCCACTTGGTCATCTTTACATACTTTTTTCTTTTTTTTTTTTTTTAACACATTTTATACTTTTGCTTCAGCTGAGGCTGTTTTTGGGAGAAAGGTTCTTCAAGCAGTGGTGCCTTCTGTTTAGGCTAACTGTCTTGTCCCTCCCTAATCATCCATGTCCTCTAGCTTGGGTATTGAATCCCAATAGTAATTATGATGATCTGTGGACTCACCATGTCAGAAAGAAAGTGAAATTTATTCTTAACTGATAAATTTGTTTCTTTCTTGACAAAGTGAGTCCATGGCCCGCCCTGTATTTTCAGAAAGTTTATTTTTACATAAACCTCAGGCACCTCTGCACCTTATATTACTTCCTTTCTTCTTTCACTTTGGTCAAATGACTGGGGGTTATGGGTAAGGGGAGTGGTATTAAACATCTTTGCTGTAGTGCTCTTTGCCTCCTCCTGCTGGTCAGGAGTGATATTCCCAATAGTATTTATGATGATCCGTGGACTCACCGTGTCAAGAAAGAAACAAATTCATCAGGTAAGCATAAATTTAATTTTTGTTCTGATGATTCCCCCCCCCCCCCCATCTGGCATCCCCTGTATCACGTGATAGACTTCAGCCAATCACAGATTAGTATGATTATACCCTGTGAACTCTTGAACATGCTCAATAGTAGCTGGTGCCACAGAAAGTGTGCATATAAAGCAGCCGTGCAAAATATTATAATGGAAATAAACTGGGAAAGTCTCTTAAAAAGTTAAATTTTTTGATTTTGGTGTCCCTTTAACTGCTATATGTTTTGATTTCTGATAAAGGTTTTCATTACTCTGCATCTGGATGTATGCGTTACATGTGAGATGAAATGTTTAATAAATAGCTGCTCATTTGGGAGAAATATGACATAAAACACAAGAACGGCAGCATATTTCTCAGTGAACAAGGCAGCATGAATTATAAATATGCTTCTACTAGTCGATAAGCCTGCCCAGAGGGCAGTCTATGTTTAAAAAATACAAACCCCCAAGCTATGTTACAATGTAACAAGCTATGTTACAAAAATAAAAAAGTAAAATTACAGAAAAAAAATAAACAAAGCTACCCAGAATAAAAAATGTAAACCTAAACTGATACCCCTATAAAAATAAAATATCCCCCCCAAAATAAAAATACCCCCAATCTAATACTAAACTACCAATAGCCCTTAAAATGGCCTTTTGTAGGGCATTGCCATAAGTTAAACAGCTCTTTTACTTAAAAAAAATACCAATTACCCCCTAACAGTAAACCCCCCCCACTCAACCAACCCCCCCAAAAAATAAAACCTAACACAAAAAAAACCTAAGCTACCCATTGCCCCAAAATGGGCATTTGTATGGGCATTGCCCTTAAAAGGACAATCAGCTCTTTTACAGCCCATTAAATCCCTAATCTTAAATATAAAAAAAATTAATAATAATCCTATGACTAAGCCACAAATAGGTACCGTTCCTGAAATCCGGCGGTGAAGGTCTTCTCCCAGGTGGCTTCATCATTTTTTATCTTCATCTGAAGTGAAGGTGGCGTGGAGCGGAGGTACAGAGCGGTCTTCCACGATGCGGGGATCCAGAGCGGCGGTCCTCAGCAGCGGTTCTCAATGGCTGTCCTCAGTGCCTGTCTTTAGCGGCGGCGATCCTCAGCGTTGTGGAGGCTCCTCTTCATCTGATCTCCGGCATTCAATTTGGGATAACTTGCATTCATATTGGCTGAAATTTTGAAATTAGCCAATAGGATTAGAGCTTTTGAAATCCTATTAGCTGTTCAAATCAGCCAATGAGATTTCAGTAGCTCTCATCCTATTGGCTGATTTCAAAATTTCAGCCAATATGAATGCAAGGTACCCCAATAAATATGGGGTAACTTGCATTTAATCTTCAGTGTGCGGTGGACGATTGCATGAAGATGAGCCTCCACTATGCTTTGAACCACCACCGCTGAAGACCGCCGCTGAGGACCATCGCTGATGATCCGTGCATCGGGGAAGCCGGTTCCACACCTCCGCTCCACTCGCCTTCGCTCCAGATGAAGATAGAAGATGATGGAGCCGTCTGGAAAAAAAACTTCTCCACCGGACTTCAGGAATGGTGAGTACCTATTTGGGGGTTAGATTTAGGATTTTGATTTTATTTTTTTTCAATGGTCTTGTAAAAGGGCTGACTGCCCTTTTAAGTGCAATGCCCCTACAAATGCCCCTGTAGGGGTAATGGGTAATTTAGTTTTTTTTTTATTTTGGGGGGTTTGGTGGGTGGGGGTTTTTTGACTTAGTATTTTTTAAACATAAAAGAGCTGTTTATCTTAGGGCAATGCCCTACAAAAGGCCCTTTTCAAGGGCTATTGGTAGTTTAGTTTAGATTAGGGGGTGTTTTTATTTTGGGGGGCTTTTTTTATTTTCATAGGGATTAGGTTTAATTTTGTTATTTTTGATCATTTTCTTTTTTCTGTAATGTTAGACTTTTTTATTTTTTGCAATGTTAGATTTTTTGTAAATTAATGTTAGGATTTTTTAATTTAATTGTAATTTAGTAATAATTGGGGTTAATTTAGGGGGTGTTAGGTTAGTGGCTTAATAATTAAATTAGTTATTTGCTTTGTGGGGGAATGTTGGTTTAGGAGTTAATAGGTTAAATAGGTTTATTGCAATGTGGGGGGTTGGCGGTTTAGGGGTTAATAGGTTAATTAGGTTTATTGCGATGTGGGGGTTTGTCAGTTTAGGGGTTAATAGTATAATTAGTTAGTTGGCGTTGTAGGGTTTGGCGGTTTAAATGTTTATATTGTAAAAATTTTTTATAAGATATTTTCTCTTGTAAGATGAATCAAGTCCACAGATTCATCCTTACTTGTGGGATATTCTCCTCCCCTACAGGAAGTGGCAAAGAGAGCACCCACAGCAGAGCTGCCTTTATAGCTCCCCCCTTAGCTCCACCCCCCAGTCATTCTCTTTGCCTAATCTAAGTAACTAGGAAGTGCAGAGCGAGTGTGGTGACAAAAATGTTAGTTTTTTATTTCTCAAGCAAAAGTTTGTTATTTTAAATGGTGCCGGTGTGTACTATTTACTCTTTGGCAGAAAAGAGATGAAGATTTTTGCAAGGAGGATTATGATCTTAGCACTTTGTAACTAAGATCCACTGCTGTTCTCACAAGGGCTGAAGAGTACAGGAAAACTTCAGTTGGGGGAACGGTTTGCATGCTAAGCTGCATATGAGGTATGTTCAGAATATGTTTTTCTAGACAGACTGTGTTTATTCTAGAAAAGGCTGGCAATATCCCCATGGGGAAAGGGTAAGCTGTATTCAGACACTTGGATAGGAATTTCATCTTGCTTGAAGGGCTCATTTGTTACTGGTGACACTGTTAGGAAAAAAAACAAAAAAAAACGTTTGTTTGTTCAGTAAATTATGCAATTATAACGTTTTTTGAAGGGACTAAAGGGGTCATTGTGGCTTGTGTTAGGGTTTTTTAACCCACATGATTAATTAAGAGAAACTCAGGTGTTTTTTCTAATAGACCTCAAAACATTGAGTGAGGTGGGAGGGGCCTATTTTCGCGCCTCAGTTGTGCAGTTTCTTTTCCTTAGAGTCATCCAACTGCTTCTCTAGAGGTTCCTGCTGTGTTTGAGGGCTGTAAAGGAGGTTTTTTCCCCACAAATCATTCTGAAGGGCTGGTAGGCGCCACAGCAGAGCTGTGGCAAGGTGCTGAAAGTCTTTTTTACTGGTTTTGACGTTTTTTTCAATCCGGTTTTGCCATTAAGGGGTTAATTGTTTATTTGCATAGTTGTGCAAAGTTACTAAGGCTGTAAGATAATACTGTAAAAATGTCGTTAAGTTTACTGCTTTTTTTACACAATCTTGATGTGGTTCGTGCTTTAAAATTCTACTTACAAGCAACTAAAGATTTCCGTCAAACTTCTTCTTTGTTTGTTGTTTATTCTGGTAAACGGAGAGGTCAAAGGGCTACGGCTACCTCTCTTTCCTTTTGACTGAAAAGCATCATCCGTTTGGCCTATGAGACTGCTGGACGGCAGCCTACTGAAAGGATTACTGCTCATTCTACTAGAGCTGTGGCTTCCACATGGGCTTTTAAAAATGAGGCTTCTGTTGAACAGATTTGTAAGGCGGCGACTTGGTCTTCGCTTCATACTTTTTCCAAATTTTACAAATTCGATACTTTTGCTTCTTTGGAGGCTATTTTTGGGAGAAAGGTTCTACAAGCAGTGGTGCCTTCCGTTTAAGGTCCCTGTCTTGTCCCTCCCTTCATCCGTGTCCTAAAGCTTTGGTATTGGTATCCCACAAGTAAGGATGAATCCGTGGACTCAATACATCTTACAAGAGAAAACATAATTTATGCTTACCTGATAAATTTATTTCTCTTGTGATGTATCGAGTCCACGGCCCACCCTTTTTTTAAGACAGGCATATATATTTTTATTTTAAAACTTTCAGTCACCACTGCACCCTATGGTTTCTCCTTTTTCTTCCTAGCCTTCGGTTGAATGACTGGGGGGTGGAGCTAAGGGGGGAGCTATATAGGCAGCTCTGCTGTGGGTGTTCTCTTTGCCACTTCCTGTAGGGGAGGAGAATATCCCACAAGTAAGGATGAATCCGTGGACTCGATACATTACAAGAGAAATAAATTTATCAGGTAAGCATAAATTATGTTTTTTTATTGAAGCAAACAAACAGAGTTACAATCATGAAATGAAGGGCAACATCTCAAAAACAATAATACAGAACAATAACTTCGTACATTAGTATATTCTAAATCAGGACTATAATCAAGTCATGGTATTGTCATTCATCAATGCCTCTATTTTAAAAATGTAAACTCTCTGGCGTCTTCAATGTAATATAGATCCACTCATGGGATCTGGTTGCTGGTACTTATCTGAAGACATATTTCACGACTTCAAAGAGTCTGTGTCATTAATTAGGAAAACAGGTGGATTACAGTCTTAGACCTATCTTGGATGGACAACATGTGAATGTTGTAAACTTTTAAACACAACATAGCAAACAAGGTGGGTCGCAAGTAGGGAGAGGGACCCGAAGAACCTTTCTCGGGGAGGAGGTGAAAAAAAAAAAGGAGGAGGAAGGGAGAGGAGCCAAAAGGAGCTAAGTGTAGAGCATGCAAGAGGGTCTAGTGGCCCGGGAGGTGCGAAGAGGAATGGTCAGATCTCAACTGGTCCAGACTGTCAAAAAGTGTTATGAGTCAATCTGGCCGTCAGCTGGTTGAGGTATTTGTTTCAGATTAATGCCCCCTTTTTTATAGTCGTCCCACAAATACCAGATCGAACAGTAGAGGTCGTAGCGTCCCTCAACTCTCAGCGAGTACTCCTCCATTGAATATAGTCAAGGGTCGCAAACACTTAAGCCAGAGTCAGAAATGTATTTCTTGTTGATTGTCTCGCTATAACAAGTTTAGCTGCCAGGAGAATAATTATACAAAGTGATCGTATTGGTTTTGAGAGGTCCTGCAACCCAAGGTGGAAAAATGCCATGTCACCCATGAGACGCCCTATCAAGAGTAATTGTAGAAGTAAGTCTGCAACCTGAGTCCAGAAGGTCTCCAGCCTAGGGCATTCCCACCAAACATGTAAGTGTGTGCCTCTCTGTGTACACCCTCTCCAACACTCCACTGGACGGGAGGGGAATATTCTGTGCAACCCAGTACCACCTAAGTAGAATTTTAATATATAGTTCAAACAAACTGGAGCAACGGACCGCTGCACTTACATACTGGAGAGCACACTGCCCCCTCAGAAGACACCACCTCTAAATCTCTCTCCCGGTCTCTAGTAGATTGCGTCTTAGTGAAATATAAGGAGTCGATTAGCAGCTTGTAATGAAACGATAGGGTACCTCGTAGATATCTACCTGTCAACCATCTCCTCTCCCATTTGGTGAGAACACGCGTATTTGATTTATGAAATCCCCAAGACAAAAGAAGTGAGAACAAGCGAAGATACTCAAATTGTAGTTCTTTGGGGAAGTCTTCCGTTGGGTAGGCGTGGGGTGGCACTGTGAGAACATCTCCCCTATAAAGATCTGAAATCAGTCTGATCCCCAGGGTCTCCCATTTTTTGGGAAGGGACTCAGGAAGGCAATGCATCAAAGCCATACTTGAATGTATTGGGGAGGGGTGCGGTGCAAATAAATCATGGGATCGCAGTTCCCTCCAACACCTCAAGCAAGTTTTGATAATACGACTATGGATTCCACCCAAAACCTCAGCATGGTCCGGGATCCAAATGAGATCAGCTAACTCAACTCCAGACGGTAATGAGCTCTGTTCTATTTGGAACCAGCGGGAGGTACAATCCTGAAATCCCCAGGCTGTGATATGCAAAAGCATGTCTGCTTTATAGTAATAAGTGATAATAGGTGCAGAGATGCCCCCACATCTTTTTGGTTTTTGTATTTGAGCTAGAGACAACCTCTGACGGTCTTTCATAATATATTTGGGGAAAACAGACTGGAAATGGTTAAGAAGATATGCAGGGACCGCGACAGGAAGACGCCTAAAAAGGTAAGTCAGCTTTGGGAGCAACAGCATCTTCAGGGCCGCAACCCTACCCGTCCAAGACACTTCCGAGGCTTTCCAACCAGCAATGGTCTGCTGAAAGTCCTTAAGAAGGGACCCATAATTTGTAGCTACAATTTTTTGGGGTCATGAGAAAGTATTATACCTAAATGCTTTAATCCTTCTGTGGACCATTGCTTCTCAAGCGTAGATGCGGACAGTCCCATAGAGTACGCTTCTGTTTTGTTATAGTTAAGTCTGTAGTATGTTAATTTAGCAAACTCAGCTAATATTTTGAACATTTCTGGAAGCAATTCTTCCGGTTCAGATAGAAATACTGTCAAATCATCCGCAAACAGCGCCAGGACATGCGGGGTATCATAGAGTATTAAGGGCTGAAAGAGGGGGTCGATCAAAGCTTAATCGCTAGGGGCTCCATCATCAGGGCAAAGAGAAGAGGCGATAAAGGGCACCCCTGTCTCGTGCCGTTCTTTATGTCAAAGGCCCTAGAGACAAATCCCAACCCCCTAACCCTGGCTGATGGACCTGAATAAACAGCCATCACTGCCTTCACGAATGAGGCAGGAAACTTGAAAGAGCGCAAGACCTCCACCATGTATTCCCACCTGACCCTGTCAAATGCTTTTTCAGCATCCAACGACAGGGTTACCAGCGGGATCCCGAGCGAAGCCGCCTCAAAAAAGATGTTTAATAACCTTCTTATATTGAATGAGCCTTGACGTCCAGGGGTAAACCCCACCTGATCTGGATGAATCAAAACTGGTAGGGTCTTATTCAACTGCATGGCTAGGATCTTGGCGTAATTTTAACATCTCCATTTATAAGGGAGATTGGTCGATAGTTTTCACAACATGAGGGATCTTTCCCGGGTTTGGGTATGGTAATGACCGACGCTTCTAAGAAGTCTCTGGGGAAACTACCAGTGTCCATGGCCTCGCAAAACACCCAAGTCAGGAGAGGGCATAAAAGAAATGAAATTTTTTTATAAAATGTGGCGTCAAAACCATCAGGGCCCGGGGATTTGTGTGCCCTGAGGCTCTTAATAGTCACCGCGACTTCCTCTACAGTGATAGGGGCTGCGAGTAGGTCCACTAAGCTCTCAGGGATTTGTGGCAGTTGCAGTTTATCAAGAAACTCAAGAATCTCAGTTGTTGGAGCAAAATGCGAATGAGGGTCCTCAGAGATCTGATATAAGCGGCTGTAATAATCAGAAAAGGCATCACCAATGTCACTTGGGGAATAGTATCTTTTATTATCTCTTGATACAAAAGCTATCTTGTTCAGCAGTGTTCTCTGCTGGAGCTTGTGAGCTAGAAGTTTATCCGCTCTATCACCCTTGTGGTAATATCTTTGTTTCAAGAGATAAAGATTTCTCTGCACCCTCTCCAGTTCATATGCTTCAATCTGTTTTTTAAGAGATTGAACTCTCTTTATCAAGGAGTCCGATCTAGTCTCCCGAAGCTGCTTCCGTGAGGTAGTGTAATCATAGTATAGTTGGGCCAGGGTAGCCCGCTTGGCTTTTTTATTTTCAGAAGCCTTTTGTATAAAGAGGCCCCGGAGGTATGCCTTAAGCGTTGCCCAAAGAGTGAGTGCCAACAGTTCTGAGTCATTTATTCAGAGAAATTCCTTTATCTCCTGCACCCAGGAGGGAACCAGCGGATCTGAGAGAAGATACTTGGGTATCCGCCAAGAGCGTCCCCCATCCACCACCCTAGAAAAAGTGATTTCCAAAACCACTGCGTCATGATCCGACCACACACAAGGTACAATCATTGCCGTCACCACTTTCTGTAGCGTCCACGAATGGCAAAAGAAATAATCAAGTCTCGAGAAAGACTGGAAAGGAGTCGAGTAGCATGTGTAATCATCAACGTCAGGGTGCAGGGCCCTCCAGACATCTTGGTAAGAGTATTGAGAAACCAAATTTCTAACAAGTTGGGAACATTGCTCTTCCCCTCTAAGAGGAGGGTGTTTTCTCCGAGATTTTCTATCTCTACTTGGGTCCCAAACCAGGTTGCAATCTCCACCTATGAATACATGTCCTTGTTAAAGTCGGCACACCTTGCTCAGTAATCTACTAAGGAAATGGGTCTGGTTGACGTTATCCTCGAACATAGGCAAGCATTCCGCCATAGGCCCAGACCCAGGCTGAGCCCTGCCAACCCCAACTGCCTTTAAAACCCCTCCTTCAAATAAAAGTTAAACAAGTGAAGGCCAACCTTGTTTAAATGTACCCCATCTTGCCTGAAAAAACAGTGGCCAGATTCCTCTTCAAATTCTATGTGCCAAATGGCAACCCCCCATGATGCCTCACAAAACTACTCATTGCTCTATTAACCTTTTTCCTTGCTCCATCCAGCATTTTATTGTCCCAGGAAGCCCTCCAATTTAGCCGTGGAATAATCTCAGACCAAACTATACACAAATGTGGAACATCCTCTCTAAATCATTTTTCATCCTAACAATAAGATCCTTCTGACTCACATAACCTAAATAATTCACCCCAGTATGTAGCACCAGAATCTCTGGAGGGTAAAACTATCTAGCAAAGTCAATTACCTTCAGCAGCACCTGGTCCCACTTCATGCCTCTAACACCCAACCAGCGCATAGTTACCTACTCAGCAGCAAAACCCAGTTGACACCCATCATCCTTGACACCAGCAGCTCTCCTTGCCCAATAAATAAATGAATACCCAACAACCCAACGGATCTACAAAACACAAGAACACGAAAAACATGTTACAACACCAAATGCTATCGCACATAAGATCTGATCTGACCTGAAGACCACCTCCCCTTAATGCTTGCATCACACATTCCCAACATTCTTGCTTTGGTGGCCACCCCTATACGAAAGGAATGAGAACTAAAATCAACTACTGGTAAACCCAAAATTTCTAATACAAATTGAAACTTGGATAAAGAGTCCCCATTCTCATGTATTAACAAAGACCCCATAACTGCAGGCTGCAACCTCAAAAAGTGCCTCAATGTACCCACTGGACAACAATCCCCCCAATGGCCCACAGACAAATCAGCTGGCCCTTGCCCTGCTGATCATTCTTAGATTTCTGTAACTAGATGACAACTTGATTAACTTCAACGAAAACATCCGACATCTGTACACCCCCAAGATCTTGTTTGTTCTTAGCCACAATCTCTGAAGGCCACAAAACACAAAAGAACAAAAGATGTACAAAACAGAAAAACCGCATTCTCTCCCAAACAGACCCTTGAGAGCACCCTGACAATGTTTAAAAGAACTGCAAAAACAACTGGCCTCCTGCCATCCTTCCGTTTCTGGCCCCTACACAAACTCCTACCCACCATTCGAACCACAACGGGCTTTATTATGTGCTCCCAACCCAGCCATTGGCATAAAAATGGTCAAGGCAGACAACCGTTGTTTAACCATCATCCTAGATAATTTCTCCTCAAGCCAAATAGACATCCAATGTACCAAAGCCACCCTCCAACCATGTTCTGAAAATTGTAACCCCCACTGCTATAGCAGTCTATGCCATTCAGACCATACCTGCTTATATGCCCTCCATGTGCTGTCCGCCAAAGCACCCCTCACCATTTTCAGCACTTCGGAAATGCTGCCCTCCACAGCTCCAAAGGACAACACTCCCCCTCTTCCAGAACTTCCAGAGCAATGACCTGAACCGTTCCCACTGAAAACGGGAGCTGAACAAATTAACATCCGTCTCTTGGAAACCCACCTGCTGAATTAAGGACCGGCCATTGAAACTCTGAAGAAAACTAAACCATACCTTAAAATCCTCCCTGAGCTGCTTAGTAACCTGAATGCGATGAAAGGGTTCTTTTACCCTAATTAGCAAAAACCCTCCCAATGGGAATGATGTTACAGGCAAAATTAAGCTTTCCCAGAATGGATTGCAATTCTCTCAATTTCAATTTCTGTTGCAGACCCGCCACCTTAAGAATAGCTTCCAAATCTCTCACCTTCTCACGTGGAAGGGAAAACTCCAACAAGCAGGTGTCAATCTTAATCCTTGAAAAACTCAGGGAAACACACGGACCCTCAGTCTTATCCCTAGCAATCGGGATCCCAAATTCCTCCGCCACTTCATCAAAATATCTCATCAGTTCCTTACACACCACAGAATCACCCGGGCAGACGAACAAAAAATCGTCCAAATAAGGAACCATAGATGAAAAACCTGATTGCTGCTGAACCATCCATTCAACGAAACAGCTAAACTTTTCGATAGGGAGGCAAAGGTCCACAAAATATTCTTCAAAATAACACTCCAGCAGATGTTGACATGTGGGGTGTACCGGAAGGAGGCAGAAAGCCGCCTCAACATCCACCTTAGCAATGAGAGCTCCCTCCCCACCTGCACACACAGATGCCACCGCCTTATCAAAAGATGCATAGGTAACCGCTGACAACCCCTCATTAAAGGAGGACCCTTTTGGATAAGATAAATGGTGTATGTGCGGGAACCTTTTTAGGCACAACCCCTAAAGGGGATACCCTCAAGTTCTTCAATGGCAAGGCACAAAAGGGACCAGCCATTCTACCCAACGACACTTCCTTCAAAAACTTATTCTGCACAATCCCCGGATGTTCCCTAGCTGATCTCAAGTTCTTAGAAACCCATGAATCTGACATCTCAACAAATGTAATATGGAACCCGGAACTAAACCCAGACAACAACAATTCCACATCCTTCACTTTTCCCTGGACCTTAGTGTATCGCCTTAGCCAAGGCACCATCTTTACTACGTTCACCGGTGTCTTGCCCTGATACAGTCACCTCTCCTGCTCTGAACCCCCGACTGCACTTTTTGAAATTTTTTTGCGAAGGAGTACAAACCTCCACAACCCAAAAACTTGTGTTTATATTTACAGAAAGACCCGAATTGGCATTGGCTCTCGGTAAATTGAAAACACAAATCTTTTTGCATCAAGACAGCGGTACCGGCACCTGTGCCCCCACTAGTGAAGGCCCCCTGACTCGAAAGGACTGCCCCGACCTCAAAGGTGTCATGATCTCGAGGCATATGCTCATATCCCTATCATTCCAATGCGTACTTGGTCACGTGGCAATCCACTACCGGAATTGCTCATCATAACACCACCAAGCTAGCCCACCATATGTGCGTTAAGCTGAAATTTCATCCAAATAACAGAACAGAGCTTGCTCTGAGAATTTTTCAGTAATCACACTGGTCAAGATGCAAAAGGCTCTTGACCAGTTACCAAAAGTTTTTGTCAGCTTCCTATACTGCTTCTTCCTATCCTCCTCCTTCTTTTTCCTGTTTCCCCTTTGGAATCCTCCTTAACATCAACAAACTGATCAACAGGTAGCAATGAAAATATCTCAAGGAATTCCCGCTTCCAAACTTTGTCCTTTACCTCCTGTGCTAAATGCAACCCAAAAGAGCCAATGCAACATAGGCAATGGCATCAAAAGGCCTCCTCTGATACTTTCAGATCTCTGCCAACTAAAGTGGCTCCCATGGTGGTCGCAGCAGGCAAGCCTGCAGCAGGGTTAGCCTGCACCCCTTTAACCCAAACTGTGGCAGGTCCTACTTCCGGCCGCACTTCCCCACCAGTCCTGTTACTTGAACCACCACCATCCTGACCTAACCACGCACCTGCCGCATTGGCACCCACCACACTACCACCAGACATCTGACTCTCAAATGAAACAATTAAGTCTTTCAAGCCTTGCAACAAAGCCCCAGTACTTGCATTCACTGCAACATTGGAATTGTCCCCCCCACCCCTCGAGACCACCTCACCTGCTGCCTGAGGTGCCGTCACTGATCCTGACATTCTCTCCATAGCATGCTATGAAGATGAAGCTCCATCCTGTGCAACCAGGTCATCGGCGACGGAGACCTCTGCCTCCGAGGTGGTGAAGTCACTCTGGAAGAAGAAGGCTGCCACCGTTCCCTGCTCTGGCCTCTAGGACTCCTGTCCAATCTGCCCCAAGTAGGAGAACCTCCGTCACCCCACCTTCCCCGCCGGGACACAGGAGACCGTGATCTCCCCCACCGTTTTCCAGCTCCAGTACTTGTCACTTCCCTCCCGCCACCACGGGAGGCAGTAGGTTCCTGAAAAGACAAAGAGACAGCAGGCACCATAAAACCCAATTCCCTATTCCTACTTCTGCGTCCATCCCTCTGCTCACTGCCCTCTGCTCCAAGCAACCCAGCATTGCCTAGCTGCCACCCGCTCTGTCTTTGAACTTGCAGAGTTAAACATCTCAATAACTGCGCCAAGGCGTCAAGTTCCCCCACCTGACCAGTTGTAATAGGTCCTGCAGAAATCCCAGCCACCGGTTCCACCTCATCAAAGTTGCTGCAAATATCCTCCAGCACAATGGAATACCCATCATACGTCAATCCATCCCCAGTGTTCTCACAAAGCTGTGGAGAGACACCAACCCTGTCTGTAGCAACCCAAAACTTTCCACATTCCCACAATCCCAGACTACCTAATTGCCCACAGCACAGAACATGAAAATGAAGGAGGAAGGAGGGGAACAAACCATCACCCAAAAGCTAAAATGCCCCCCAATCACCTTTCTGCCAATAACCCCTCCTAAAGCTTTTAAAGTTATTTTTCCCCTACCAGTATAGGGAATCATACCAGTAACTCTCAGTTACTAAACTGCTAACATAACCACTACGCTAATCAAGCAGAACCCCTAGAAAGAAAAGGGGAAGGGGGGGGGGGTGTTTTAAGGCCCACCTCCAAATTCCCCTGCATATCAAACCCTTGTGCTGTAGTGTAGCACAAAGCCTTAAGGCCCCCACATAGCCCTGCCCCATTCATGCTCAAAAAGGCATCCAATGCCACCCATGCTCACTCCCCCAATCTACCTTAATGCCCCCACATCCCTTTGCTGCTCCCCCTAACCTCTTCCACACAGTCATCAATATCCTCCACCACCAATGCCCCCAGCTAAATGCCCATAATCTTTGATAGCTCAGCAACCTTACCTGTAGGCAGCTCCCTGGCCGCCGTTTCCAACAGCTCTGGATCTGTGATTTGTAACTCCGTCCCTCACTTCTGGCCCGGGCCTCCGACAAAACCGGATCCAAGATAGGCTTAGGGCCTACCACCAGACCTCGCTGTGATGTCTAATGTGGTCTCCTAGCTGCCGCATATGATCTGGGAGCCGGACCAGGTCCACCCCGTGAGCACCAGCCAGATGACTCAGGGCTCAGCCTCACTGGAGCCTTCGATCCCCTTTGAGGCCTAGAGAAACACGCCGGAGTACTGCTTTCTGCCACTGGATCCGGGAGAGCTCCTACACCCCAAAGTTGTTCCAACAGCCATGCAGCCCCACGTTCCTTAGAAAGGGCTGCTGCTGCTGTCAACAGGTCCTGAAGAGGGTCCATCAGGTAAGCAATTTGCACAACACTCACAAACAACAACAGCTGCTTAACAGCTTCTTTCACCTCGCTGGTCCAGAATTAAGAGGTCTTCACTTCCTGAACCCTCTTCTTAAGTACCCCTTACCACTAACACCTCCCCTTAACCTCAGACCACAATAAAATGTTGCATTCTGCCTTCTTTGGGGTCAAAAGCCCTTTCTTCCTATTCTTTACATTCAGGGCTGCCTTTATATTGATGACATTGTAATTAATTATCCATGGCATAGTATAGTCTAGCACTCAGGAATTCCCTTTTAGGACTAATTATATCAAAATCTTTTCATTTTTTACTATTATTTCGGTCTTACAATTTGAGAAGCTAAATATACCAGTTTAGCAATTGCGTATAAATGATTTTTTAATCAGATAAAAGTGCTTCTGCCAGTCATTTTCATTCTCACATGCAGGATGCAGGTACGATAAATATTTTTTTCTGTCACTGTATCTACTAGTTGAGTTTTGTGATTGACAGGTTTGACGTTTATCACCCAAGGGGATTCAGAATTTTTTTAAATTATTTTTTTCCTGTTATCATGTAAGTAAATATAATAAAAAATACCTCTCCTGCAGGTAAATAGCTTTGTAGGTAATCTATTGACAGTAGTTGCAGACTTATCATACAAATACTTTATTTTTCTCATTTACATGAAGACAGCTGCTTTGGCAATGGAGTTTGACATTAAGCTGGATTTCTTCTTACAGTATTTCCAGAATACAAAGCTGTGTTTCAGAGACACCTGCAGCTGCAGAAAAAAAAATACAATATATTAACATTTTCACCGCATTATGAGTTAAAATGAGGACAATTTAGGTTCATGAATCCTGATTGCTTCAGGGTGGAATTGGCATGAGATAGTTTTCCAAGGCACAAATCCAAATGTGCTCAGTGATAATAAAATCCTATTCACCTTGTGTATACTGTTCATACCACACAAGTCAAGTTATTGTGTGAATAGATATGATGGAAAATCTCCAATAACAGTGAAAAATAATGCTAAAAATCAGCATATACTGGACATAATCTTCTAACACACACATACTGTACATACACACACATACACACACATACTGTACATACACACACATACTGTACATACACACACATACACACACATAGTATGCATACAGACACATACTGTACATACACACGCATAGTATGCATACACACACATACTGTACATACACACACATACACACACATACTGTACATACACACACATACTGTACATACACACACATACACACACCTACTGTACATACACACACATACTGTACATACACACACATACTGTACATACACACATAAACACACATACTGTACATACACACATACTGTACATACACACACATACACACACATAGTATGCATACACACACATACTGTACATACACACACATAATATGCATACACACACATACTGTACATACATACTGTACATACACCCACATACTGTACATACACATACTGTACACACACATACTGTACATACACACACATACTGTACATACACACACATACACACACATAGTATGCATACACACACATACTGTACATACACACACATAATATGCATACACACATACTGTACATACATACACACACATACTGTACATACACACACATGCACACACATAGTATGCATACACACACATACACATATTGTACCTATACACACATACTGTACACACATACACATACTGTACATACACACACATAATATGCATACACACACATACTGTACATATACACACATACTGTACACACACATACTGTACATACACACATAATATGCATTCACACACACTGTACATACACACACATAATATGCATACACACACATACTGTACATATACACACATACTGTACACACACATACACATACTGTACATACACACGCATAATATGCATTCACACACACTGTACATACTCACACATAATATGCATACACACACATACTGTACATACACACACACATACTGTACACATGCACATACTATACATACACACACATAATATGCATACACACACATACTGTTCATACACACACACACATACTGTACACACGCACATACTGTACATACACATACATAATATGCATACACACACATAATATTCATACACACACATACTGTACATACACACATACATACTGTACATACACCCACATACTGTACATACACATACTGTACACATGCACATACTCTACATACACACACATAATATGCACACACTCCCATACTGTACATACACACATACTGTAAATACACACACATGCTGTACATACACACATATTGTACACACATACTGTACATACACACATACATACACACACATACTGTACATACA
This sequence comes from Bombina bombina, assembly GCF_027579735.1. NCBI lineage: Eukaryota > Metazoa > Chordata > Amphibia > Anura > Bombinatoridae > Bombina > Bombina bombina. The sequence goes on from NC_069503.1 coordinate 1,047,015,909, forward strand.
CACATACATACTGTACACACACACACACTGTACATACACACATACATACTGTGCATACACACACATACACACTCATACACATATAACGTGCACACAGATACACACTGTGCATACACACATACTGTACATAGGGATGGGCGAATGTGTAAATTTCCGAATTCAAATGTTAAAACGAATGTTATTACCGAAATTCAAATTATAAATCCGAATGTTGATAAGAACGAATATTCTTAAAAATTCTATAATCGAATGCTATTTACAGTTTTTGAATGTCACTTTCGAATATAAATGTTTATAATTATATTGAATGTCCACATTCGAAATGTCGAATTTAACATTCTATTTAACAAATACTATTCAGAAGTTCAATAGTGCATGTGGTAGGGAGGGAATCTAGTAAATTGATACATAAAAGATACAAATATATCATTTTGAATGTTTCCATATAGAATATTGCATAATTTGAATATTACATTTAAAGAAAGCATTAGAAATACTATTACAAACAAATAAATTCGAATTTATCGAATTCAAATATTACATAATTCAAATATTACATTTAAAGAAAGCATTAGAAATACTATTACAAATATAAATTCGAATTTTTCTAAACTAATATTTTCGAATGTAATCGTAAAATTCGAAACCGAACATTCGAAAATCGAATGTTAGAATGTTATGTAAACATTCAAAATTCGATTTGAACAAACAAATGTGTTAAAATTTGTTTCATTTTTCGAATGTTGCAAAACATTCGCCCATCCCTAACTGTACATACATACATAATGCACAAATACACATATTGTACATATGCACACACATACACACATATACTGTACATACACATACTGTACATATATATATATATATATATATACACACTGTACATACACACACATACTGTAAATACACACACATACTGTACATACACACATGCTGTACACACACATACTGTACATGCCCATACATACTGTACACACACACACACGCACTGTACACACACAGTACATACACACACAAATACACCCACACACACACACACACACATACACACTCATACACATATACTGTACATACACACATATAAATACATACTGTACATACACACATACTGCACACACACAAAAGCACATTGTGCTGTGCTTTCATAGCAACCATTAACTCTTTATATGAATGATGCACTAGCAACTTCTAAATGTAGACTGGCACTTTATTTACTCGATAATATAACAAGGTGGCTCCTGTAGATTTGCACACAGTCCTATGGATATATACACATACTGTATATAGTCCTTTATAATGAATGCTTGCTACACTCCTTATATTAGCAGTCCTGTACACTGTGTATGCAGCACTATAGTAATCTCAGTATCAGGTAGTATGCAAGATGACAAGGGAACTATCTGACTAGCTGTATATAGTCTGTTCTGTAATCCAGGGTAATTTATAAGTGTACAACTGTTAACTGTTTAACCGTAATGTGTAACTGACAGTTCTTACTCTTACTGACTGTGACTAGCTGATGTTGTATCCTGCTGCACTGATATGTAGCTGACATTACACTTCTTATTAGCAGCACTTGTCTGATCCTGAAATTCAGTCCTTGTTACTTGTACTTTATAACTGCATCACAAAACTGTCACAAGATAGAAACATAGAAACATAGAAACATAGATATTGACGGCAGATAAGAGCCATAGGCCCAGCAAGTCTGCCCGACCTTACCTAACAGTATAAACTTATCTAGTTCGTAGGATAGCCCTATGCTTGTCTCATGCATTTTTAAAGATGGCTTCTATACTGTTCTGATTCTTAGCAGAGCCCACTTGATGACATCATCTTTGTATGGAAGCCTCAATATGTCATCTAACCAAACCAGGAAGTAAGCACAACACAACATCTCCTTTCCTACTTATTTTTTTTCTTTTTAAACTTAACTGCACAACAACAACCATAAGATATAAATCAGTCTTCTCCAGCATCCTCTTGTATTGTGGGCGTGAAAGCTGCTTCTTGTTTCTTCCGTTGATGAAAGTCTCTCTGATATGTTGCATGTTGTCTCCTGCGAGTGTCTCTGAGATTCACTTCAGGAGACCAACGAACAACAGCTGTTCGTTGCCTGGGAGTACGAGCATGCCTATTGTGGTCCTGGATAGAATTTCCTGACTCATCATTACAAGGTTCTTCTATAGAGGCTGGTATTTCTGAGTCATCTTCTGTAGTTGAGTCAGAGCCTGTGTTTGGATCATGCCAAACACCACTATAAATATAGTTATTGAAGTTCTTCACAGCCCATACAATGGCCAATGCTTCCTTGTCTAATTGAGAATAGTTCTTCTCTGCTGTCATTAGAGAATGAGAAGCAAAGGCTACCGGTTGGTCTGACCCATCTGGCATTGTGTAACAAGACAGCCCCTAAACCATAAGGCAAAGCATCACATGCCATAATGAGCGGTTTCTAAAGATCATAGTGCATTAACATGCGGGAACACAGGAGTAGGTTCTTGGATTCCTGGAAGGCTTGATTGCATTCATTTGTCTCAAGAAGCTGATGTAGTGGGTGTAACGTATGGGCTAACTGTGGAAGAAAACGGTGGTAATAGTTAAAGATAATAAGGTATGATCGTAGGTGTTATGCATTCTGTGGTATAGGAGCTTCTTGCAAGGCCTTGACTTTGTCATCAGAATTGCATTGACCATGACAATCTATAACATGGCCACAAAATTCTAATTTGTGACACATGAAAGCACACTTCTCCAAGTTGACCTTCAACCTGTAGGTTATTTGCTGCTGCAGTACCCTCTCTACATTGTGTCGATGTTCTTCCTCCATCCTGCCTGTGATTAACATGTCATCTAAAAGGCATTGGACATGGGGTAGTCCATTTAACAGTTCTTCAATGGTGCGTTGCCAGATGACTGGTGCAGGAGCAATGCCAAAGACCATACGATTATATTGAAATAAACCACGGTGAGTATTGATTGTGAGCAACTTGCAAGAATCTGGATGTACTTCAAGTTGAAGGTAAGCTTTTTTTAAATCAATCTTTGTGAAATGTTGCCCCCCAGCTAAGTTAGCAAAAATCTCTTCTGTCCTGAAGTGGCTCCACTATAAGCCATGTGGTAATGTCCCTTCTTATGTGTTTTGCTTGAGACACTCTGCTGAGATCCTCTGCAGGCCTTCTTTAAGTGTCCTATGTTATCACAACCATGACAACGAGCATTTTTAAATCTGCATTCAGAAGCTACATGATTCTGTGCTCCACATCTGTAACAGTTAATAGGCAATGTTGCTTTTGCTGAATATTTACTTGCTAGTATAGTCCGTTTCTTTACATCGGAGTGTGGGAATGCGTCTGCAGTAAACTAGAGTCTTGTGTGTCCTGTTCCAAAACAGAAGCAATCTCTAGTGCTTTATGGAAGGTCAGGCTCTCCTCTGTCAAAAGTAGCCTTTGAATAAATTCTGTACTGATACCCATAAAAAACTGATCTCAAAGGGCCATATTCAGATAATCGCCAATAGCACAGGTGCTGGCCAATTTCATTAAACTGATTGCAAATGTAGATACAGTCTCTTGTACCCCTTGGCACCTGCTATAAAACTTAAACCACTCAGCAATCTTTAATGGCCGTGGTTGGAAATGTTGTGTTAATATCTGTATTATTTCAGACTTGGTGGCTGGCTTTTCTGGGTGTAGCAGGTCTTTTAGAATCTCATATGTTTTAGCACCAATAGTTGTGAGACAGACAGCAACAGACTTACTACCTCCAATGTCATTGGCAAGTAAATACTGCTGTAACCTTTCAGTCCAGGAAACCCAGTTTTCTGTGTCAGGGTCAAATTCTTTCAATGCTCCAAATGAAGCAATTATAGTGTGAGTTTGTTGTAGAATACTCATCGCCAGATGTGCTGTCCTTACATAGCAAACATTAACTCTTTATATGAATAATGCACTGGCAACTTCTAAATGTAGACTGGCCCTTTATTTACTGGATTACATAACAATGTGGCTCCTGCAGATTTGCACACAGTAATATGGATAGATACACATATATAGTCCTTTATAATGAATGCTTGCTGCACTCCTTATATTAGCAGTCCTGTACACTGTGTATGCAGCACTATAGTAATCTCAGTATCAGGTAGTATGCAAGATGACAAGGGAACTACCTGACCAGCTGTATATAGTCTGTTCTGTAGATAGTAATCCAGGGTAATTTATAAGTGTACAACTGTTAACTGTATAACTGTAATGTGTAACTGTCCGTTCTTGCCCTTCCTGACTAGCTGATGTTGTATCCTGCTGCACTGATCTGTAGCTGACACTCCTTATTAGCAGCACTTGTCTGATCCTGAGGTTCAGTCCTTGTTACTTGTACTTTATAACTGCCTCACAAAACTGTCAGAAGATGGCTTCTGTACTGTTCTGATTCTTAGCACGGCCCCATTGATGACATCATCTTTGTATGGAAGCCTCAATGTGCCATCTAACCAAACCAGGAAGTAAGCACAACACTACACACATACTGTACATATAAACACACACATATACACACACACACTGTACATATACACACACTACACATAGACACAAATACTGTATACCCACACACACACACATACCCACACATACTGTAAATATGCACACACTGTACATACACACATACAGTACATACACACATGTACTGTAAATACACACACACTGTACATGCACACATACATACACACATACTGTACATACACACACATACTGTACGCACACACAGACACCCAAAGACACACACACATAAACAAAACAGGGATTTAACTTGTTATTTACACAGGGAAAAAATAGTAAAGAGCTGATCAGTAGAATAGTAGCAATATTATATTGTTTACAGAAACCAGACATCCCAACCTGCAAAAACTCATAGGGAGATGGCTTCATCCGCTACTGCACCGCCCCCCCCCCCTCCAGTTATATATTGGACACCTTGAAACCCTAAATAAGATAGCAGACATCCCAACCTGTAAAAACTAATTTCAGGGAGGTGGCTTCACCCGCTACTGCGCCACCACTCCCCCCCCAGTTATATATTGGACACCTTGAAACCCTAAATAAGATAGGGACATACAACAAACCTATTTTTCATTGATTGTACACTTGTTGAAAGCTTAAATATTTTAGAATACGAAGTTTAATTATGTGCAGTAAATAATGTAGTATTTGTGTTTTTATTTTATTAAAATCAGTGGGGGCTGTTTGGTTACTGATGCTTTGAGGGTTCTATAATGTCCCAGCAACTAAAGGCATTCCTTAAAGAAACACTTTTCCGGATTTGGGCCACATTGAATCATGGTACTTGGAGTTTTAGGGAGATTGCACTCCATTTGCTGGCATCAGGGAGCCGCTATTACAATCAGGGAGACTCCCTGAACTTCAGGGAGAGTTGGGATGTCTGAGATAGGAACTTATTTAAGTAGTTTCCCACTAAACTCATATTAAAAAAAAGATGCTTTATTGCACAACCACATACAACAAACCTATTTTCCAGTGATCGTATGCTTGTTGAATGCTTAAATATCTTTGAATATGATGTTTATTTACGTGCAATAAATGAGGTAGTATTTGTGTTTTATTTTTTTAAAATCAGGGGGGTGGGCATTTTGGTTACTGATGCATGCTTTGAGGGTTCTATAACATCCCAGCAACTAAAGGCATTCCTTTAAAAAGCACTTTTCCGTATTTGGGCTACATTGGATCATGGTACTTGGAGTTTCAGGGAGATTGCATTCCATTTGCTGGCATCAGGGAGCAGCTATTACAATCAGGGAGACTTCCTTAACTTCAGGGAGAGTTGGGATGGCTGACAGAAACTTAAAATGCTAATTAAAAGGACATTGTACTGTGCAATGGTCTCCCTTTAAATGTGTTCCCAGTGATAAATTTTACCTACTAGAGTGAATTACATTCACCTAGATTATGAGTTGTGCGTTAGAGGCTATGCAGTGCTAACGAGCAGTTTTGTCTCACCACTCACTTACCTGCAGCGCTGGTATTACGAGTTTTCAGAAACCCGTCGTTAAGAGGCAAGAAGTGAGCGTTGAGCAAAATTTTGCTCATTACCGCACTCCAATACCAGCGCTGCTTAAGTCAGCGGTGAGCTGGTGTATCGTGCACGATTTCCCCATAGGAATCAATGGGTAGAGTCGGCTGAAAAAAAGTCTAACACCTGCAAAAAAGCAGTGTAAAACTCACTAACACAGCCCCATTGATTCCTATGGGGAAATAAAATTTATGTCTACACCTAACACCCTAACATGAACCCTGAGTCTAAACACCCCTAATCTTACACTTATTAACCCTTAATCTGCCGCCCCTACATCGCCGACACCTACATTATATTATTAACCCCTAATCTGCCGCTCCGGACACCGCCGCCACCTACATTATACTTATTAACCCCTAATCTGCTGCCCCCAACATCGCCGACACCTACATACTATTAATTAACCCCTAATTTGCCTTCCCCAATGTCGCCGACACCTACATTATATTTATTAACCCCTAATCTGCCGCTCTAACCCTAAACCTAACAACCATTAACTTAAATATAATTTAAATAAATCTAAATAAATATTCCAATCATTAACTAAATTATTCCTATTTAAAACTAAATACTTACTTATAAAATAAACCCTAAGCTAGCTACAATATAACTGATAGTTACATTGTAGCTAGCTTAGGGTTTATTTTTAGTTAAACTGGCAAGTTTGTATTTATTTATTTTTTTGAAAATAATTTTTTTATTGAAGTTAAAACATATATCATTACAACAAGACCTCGCCCTAAGGCCAAAGTTACATCAAAGAGATTAATACATAGTCTATCCAAAGGTGTTATTGAGAAAGCACTGTGCACATACAGCAATAGAAAATACATTTCAAGTCTGGTTATGAAGATAGACAGTATCTTAGGTGAGATAAAATAGAACTTCATTTTATATTATAATGTCAGCGTATGAACTCCACATTCTAATAATATTTTATCCTAAACCAAAATATCAGCCTGTGGAGAGTTAACATAAGTATCAGCCACTCTTGGGCTGAGATATATAGGGGGGAAGGGGATATTCAGCGGGTAAGCACCGCTATACGCATAGGGAAGGGGAGTGGGGGAGGGACGGAGCCATATATAAATGTAAGTAGTATAGGATACCTGGATATATCATTCCTTAAGATTTTATAGATTGACATGTTCGGCAGTGTAACTTATGGTCTAAAACTAGCCATCTAGGCAATTAATGTCACATAGTACAATACCAGGGTTATCTGGGCCTCAGGCCACCATATAAGCAGGAGTTGTGTATATAAAGTATAATAACCAACATGTTAAAGGGCGCGAGGGCAAAGAATGCTAATCTATATGCACCCATAAATGCGTAAGAGCTTGTAAGTAAATCATGAAGCAGCCACTAAAGCTAATATGGTTGTAAATAATTAGGAAACTAAGCTGATCGGAACAGCCAATAGAATGCGAGCTCAATCTGATTGGCTGATCGGATCAGCCAATCAGATTGAACTTGATTCTGATTGGCTGATTCCATCAGCCAATCAGAATATTCCTACCTTAATTCCGATTGGCTGATAAAATCCTATCAGCCAATCGGAATTCGAGGGACGCCATCTTGGATGACGTCATTTAAAGGAACCGTCATTCGTCGTTCAGTCGTCGGCCAGGATGGATGTTCCGCGGTGGAGGTCTTCAGGATGCTGCCGCTTCGCTCCGGATGGATGCCGCTTGGATGAAGACTTCAATCGGATGGAAGACCTCTTCTGGCCCGCTTGGATGAAGACTTCCGCCGGATCATGGACCTCTTCAGCCCCCCGCTTGGGCTTGGATCAGGACATCGGAGGAGCTCTTCTGGACCGATCGGTGAACCTGGTATGGTGAAGACAAGGTAGGATGATCTTCAGGGGCTTAGTGTTAGGTTTATTTAAGGGGGGTTTGGGTTAGATTAGGGGTATGTGGGTGGTGGGTTGTAATGTTGGGGGGGGTATTGTATGTTTTTTTTTACAGGCAAAAGAGCTGAATTTCTTGGGGCATGCCCCGCAAAGGGCCCTGTTCAGGGCTGGTAAGGTAAAAGAGCTTTGAACTTTAGTAATTTAGAATAGGGTAGGGCATTTTTTTATTTTGGGGGGCTTTGTTATTTTATTAGGGGGCTTAGAGTAGGTGTAATTAGTTTAAAATTGTTGTAATATTTTTCTTATGTTTGTAAATATTTTTTTATTTTTTGTAACTTAGTTCTTTTTTATTTTTTGTACTTTAGCTAGTTTATTTAATTGTATTTATTTGTAGCAATTGTATTTAATTAATTTATTGATAGTGTAGTGTTAGGTTAATTGTAGGTAATTGTAGGTAGTTTATTTAATTAATTTATTGATAGTCTAGTGTTAGGTTTATTTGTAACTTAGGTTAGGATTTCTTTTACAGGTAAATTTGTAATTATTTTAACTATTTTAGCTATTAAATAGTTCTTAACTATTTAATAGCTATTGTACCTGGTTAAAATAAATACAAAGTTACCTGTAAAATAAATATAAATCCTAAAATAGCTATAATATAATTATAATTTATATTGTAGCTATATTAGGATTTATTTTACAGGTAAGTATTTAGCTTTAAATTGGAATAATTTATTTAATAAGAGTTAATTAATTTTGTTAGATTTAAATTATATTTAACTTAGGGGGGTGTTAGTATTAGGGTTAGACTTAGCTTTAGGGGTTAATACATTTATTAGAATTGCGGCGAGATTCGGTCGGCAGATTAGGGGTTAATAATTGAAGTTAGGTGTCGGCGATGTTAGGGAGGGCAGATTAGGGGTTAATACTATTTATGATAGGGTTAGTGAGGCGGATTAGGGGTTAATAACTTTATTATAGTAGCGCTCAGGTCCGGTCGGCAGATTAGGGGTTAATAAGTGTAGGCAGGTGGAGGCGACGTTGTGGGGGGCAGATTAGGGGTTAATAAATATAATATAGGGGTCGGCGGTGTTAGGGGCAGCAGATTAGGGGTACATAAGGATAACGTAGGTGGCGGCGCTTTGCGGTCGGCAGATTAGGGGTTAATAAGTGTAGGCAGGTGGAGGCGACATTGAGGGGGGCAGATTAGGGGTTAATAAATATAATACAGGGGTCGGCGGTGTTAGGGGCAGCAGATTAGGGGTACATAAGGATAACGTAGGTGGCGGTCAGCAGATTAGGGGTTAAAAAAATTTTTTTGAGTGTCGGCGATGTGGGGGGACCTCGGTTTAGGGGTACATAGGTAGTTTATGGGTGTTAGTGTACTTTAGAGCACAGTAGTTAAGAGCTTTAAAAACCGGCGTTAGCCCAGAAAGCTCTTAACTACTGACTTTTTTCCTGTGGCTGGAGTTTTGTCGTTAGATGTCTAACGCTCACTTCAGAAACGACTCTAAATACCGGAGTTAGAAAAATCCCATTGAAAAGATAGGATACGCAATTTACGTAAGGGGATCTGCGGTATGGAAAAGTCGCGGCTGGAAAGTGAGCGTTAGACCCTATTTTGAGTGACTCCAAATACCGGCGGTAGCCTAAAACCAGCGTTAGGAGCCTCTAACGCTGGTTTTCACGGCTAACGGCAAACTCTAAATCTAGGCCTATGAATCTCTAATGTGAAGATACAACTAATATAGGCTAAGGAACCTACCTGGGCATGACATATTTATTATTCTATATAAGCTAAGCCTGTAAGTTAACTGACGCAGTCAAATAAACAAGTGTTTAATACTGAGGTAAAGTAGTAACGCTGCAGCAATAAAATTTGCACGTAGCGAGGTAATACAAGCTGCATTAGTTAGGATTAAATTAGTGGAAATCATAGGAGTCATTGCTTTTCACTAGTTACAGTGATGTGTCCTACTATTATAAAACTACTAATTGCGTCTTATCTAATAGACATTACAAACATTAAGGACATGTAACACAGAGGATAGAACAGAACCCCTGAAAGCTTTACATGAGTGCATGGTAACTGTGGAATTGGGTGGTAGACTAGGGCACAAATATTTATTGAATACCTGGGTATATAGTATGATAGGGAAGAATAAGCTTTCCACTGTGACATGGGGAGACATATTTTCCGTATATCTAAGCATAGCATACAATTATAGAACACCTAGCTTTCTCAGACAGCATTTCAGGCACATCTAAAGGGAGAAACCATTTAGCGTGGGAGCATAAAGGGGCAGCTAGTCTAATGTTTGAAATATCAACTCTGAACCCTGTCTTAATCAAGGTACTAGCTCAGTCTGTGGTGTCAGACTGTTAGATGTGTGTGTGTGACCAGGACCCTAAGGGGAAGCCATAAGTCTCATCTGCTGCTGGTTTAACAACATAACAAACAGTTAAAGCAGATTGTTATTTATGCCAACTTAAATCTAACATGTGGAAGAAAAATGTATGAAAGATAATGTATCTGTAGGACACACTGACCTAAATAACTCAGTAACAGTATGCAAACACTTCGTTAGAAATCACATAAATTCGATATAAGTCTCTAATAAACATATAGGAGGAGGCAACTTGCAAGTTTCAACAGGGTAGTGACATATTGTAATCGATGAGGGCAAAAATATTGCCAATTTGGAGCCACAAGTGTCCAACTAGGTCCCTGGATAAGAGGCAATCCCTGAACATAGTGGCAATCACTGATCTCTCCATAATCACCCCACACCACTCCTGTGAAGTGAGTCTATACCCGTTGTGTCGACTGAACAGACTAGGGCAGAAATCAGCGGTACACCATTTCTCCGGTCAGTGAGGTGGAGAGCATCTGCCATTGTGGTCGGTAAAATCCGCCTCTCATAAGGTATTTGAGCAACTAACATGTCATAAGTGCTGGCAGGGAGGCTGTTATCGGGTGCGTTATGGATACAATCCCAGTGGACTGAAATACCAAGCGGTATGCGCTGCTGCTGAAAAGGGTTCTTTAGCCAGAGCTCGGCACCCAGTACTCTTACCGGCAAAGTTTTCAAACGTGTGGGAGAGCTGTTAGGCAAGTTACGGTCCGCGCTCATTCTCCTAATCAGTAGGTGAGGCGTCTTAAACTTGCTTTCACTGCGAAGTTCAGCTAGGGACCATTTTGACATTGTAGGGACGTGCGCTGTACTTATAATGCTGTCGGGGAGAAACGGAGCTCCATATTCATTCCAGCAACATGTCTCCCAAAACTGCGGCAGAAATTCTCGGCTGAGGGGGAGGGTAGGGCACTACCATCACGCCATCCTGAAGTAACTCGGTCTGTGCGCCCTCAGGCCGCTCACCAGGTACATTATAGTCAGTGATACCTCCCATCGTCGATCGCAGCGTGGCAGAGATATCAAAGAAGCAGCTTTCCATCTGCTGTTCTAGGTTTTTCAGCAGAGAATGAAGAAGCGCACTATCCTCCATTTTGCTAAGAGCTTTCGATTACAGCCAGAGTTAGAAGTAGCGACTGTAGGCCCAGACACCTTCCTCCAGTATAAAGCGAAAAATATTCAGTTAGATGCAGAAATCTGCTTAGATACAATATCTGTTGCTGACAGGCTGACTAATAACAGCTCATTTGTATATTCAAGTCAATCTTTAATTAAGATATTAGCATTTTTCCTAAGTTGAGGCCCAGGAGCTCTAGCAATGCACATCTGCTCACTCCGGACGCTGGCTCCGCCCCCCGTTTGTATTTATTTTAACAAGTTAGAATAGTTATTAAATAGTTATTAACTATTTAATAACTACCTATCTAAAATAAATAAAAAAAGTACCTGTAAAATAAAACCTAACCTAAGTTACAATAACACCTAACACTACACTATAATTATATAAATTTACTAAATTAAATACAATTGAATAAATTACATACAATTAGCTAAATTAAATTAGCTAAAGTACAAAAAAACACTAAATTACAGAAAATAATAAACAAATTACAGATATTTAAACTAATTACACCTAATCTTATAGCCCTATCAAAATAAAATAAACCCTAGCCTAAACTAAACTAACAATAGCCCTTAAAAGGGCCTTTTGCAGGGCATTGCCCCAAAGTAATCAGCTCTTTTACCTGTAAAAAAAAATATAACCAACCCCCCCAACAGTAAAACCCACCCACCACCCACCCAACCAACCCCCCAAATAAAATACTATCTAAAATAACCTAAGCTCCCCATTGTCCTGAAAAGGGCATTTGGATGGGCATTGCCCTTAAAAGGGTAGTTAGCTCTTTTGCTGCCCAAACCCTAATCTAAAAAATAAAACCCACCCAATACACCCTTAAAATCAATCCGTTCCAATCAGCCTATAGAATGCGAGCTCAATCCTATTGGCTGATTGGATCAGCCAATAGGATTGAACTTCAATCCTATTGGCTGATTGCATCAGCCAATAGGATTTTTCTACCTTAATTCCGATTGACTGATAGAATTCTATCAGCCAATCGGAATCTAAGGGACGCCATCTTAGATGACGTCACTTAAAGGTACCTTCATTCTGTTTTAGTCGTCGCCAGAAGAGGATGCTCCGCGTCGGATGTCTTGAAGATGGACCCGTTCCACGGCGGATGGATGAAGATAGAAGATGCCGTCTGGATGAAGACTTCTGCCCGTCTGGAGGACAACTTCTGCCCGGCTTGGATAAAGACTTCTGCCCATCTGGAGGACCACTTCTGCCTGGCTTGGATGAAGACTTCTGCCCGTCTGGAGGACCACTTCACCCGGCTTGGATGAAGACGTCTCCCGGTAAGTCGATCTTCAGGGGGTTAGTGTTAGGTTTTTTTAAGGGTGTATTGGGTGGGTTTTATTTTTTAGATCAGGGTTTGGGCGGAAAAAGAGCTAACTGCACTTTTAAGGGCAATGCCCATCCAAATGCCCTTTTCAGGACAATGGGGAGCTTAGGTTTTTTTAGATAGTATTTTATTTGGGGGGTTGGTTGTGTGGGTGGTGGGTTTTACTTTTGGGGGGTTGTTTGTATTTTTTTTACAGGTAAAAGAGCTGATTACTTTGGGGCAATGCCCCGCAAAAGGCCCTTTTAAGGGCTATTTGTAATTTAGTGTAGGGTAGGGCTTTTTTTTGGGGGGGGGGGGCTTTTTTATTTTGTTAGGAGGATTAGATTAGGTGTAATTAGTTTAAATTTCTGTAATTTGTTTATAATTTTCTGTAATTTAGTGGGGGGTTTTTTTTGTACTTTAGCTAATTTAATTTAAATTAATGTAGTGTTAGGTATTCGTGTAACTTAGGTTAGGTTTTATTTTACAGGTAAATTTGTATTTATTTTAGCTAGGTAGTTAGTACATAGTTAATAACTATTTAGTAACTATTCTACCTAGTTAAAATAAATAAAACTTGCCTGTAAAATAAATTCTAAGCTAGCTACAATGTAACTATTAGTTATATTGTAGCTAGCTTAGGGTTTATTTTATAGGTAAGTATTTAGTTTTAAATAGGTATTATTTAGTTAATGATAGGAACATTTATTTAGATTTATTTAAATTATATTTAAGTTAGTGGGTGTTAGGTTTAGGGTTAGACTTAGGTTTAGGGGTTAATTACTTTAATATAGTGGTGGTGACGTTGGGGGCAGTAGATTAGGGTAAGGACTGATATGTAGTGGACAGCGCCAACGAATAACAAAGTACTAGACTCAACTTCTAGAGAACGGCCACCCAATACAGTCGTTATAAATAACAGCGAGGGATGGTTAGATTTAGAAGGAGCGCCAAAACGGAAAGGCTATAGTACTTGTTATGTAATAGATAAGATAATGACTTGACCTTATCTTTCTTTATGACCCTTGGACTAAAACAGATTAGGGTTAAGGATTACCCCTAGAGGTTGTGCAAATGGCAATGGTATGAGAGAGGACAAGGAGTATTCAATTTTCAATGGATGTTTGATTAATATGTTGATCACTAGTTGGATAAAAAAAATGAATCACTCTAAATTATATGTTTAAAGATATATTTGATACAAATGTAGATAAATTCAAGTTAACATAATATATATATATAATCAGGTTACTAAACACAAGTTAAAAAAAAATCTGCGCTATTCACTTTATATGCGCAAGAATACAGTTTAAAAAGCCTAAAATACAATCTAAATTATAATCTAAAATATCTTATGGTGTCTGTTAAACAGTGTGTCCACTAGGAGGACATCTCATAGAGCAAAAATTCAGATGGGTGTAATTCCAAAAAGGAAAACAGATTTATGTAAAATGGAACATTCACAAAGTGTGAATAGAAGAGATACAAGAAACACATTTAAAACTAGTCAACAATTACTATCTTTCTCCCGCTAAGATGGCTAGATTCTTTCCCACCCAAAAGTATGTCTGTTCACGGTGTTCTTTGGATAGGGCTGATATTTTTCATATATTCTGGTCCTGTCCTAAGATTCAACAATTTTGGCAAAAGATAAGATATTGGTATAGTAAACACTATAAAGACATGATTCCGATAGCTGCTGAGGAGATATTTTTTTTAACTAATACTGATTTACGCCCTAAACGTGTGATAAAAATACTAAATACTATTATTTTAACTGCAAGACAGTTAATTGTTAAGGGCTGGAAAGACCATATAGCCCCCAGGGTTTCAGAGTTTTTTAAAGAAATTCAGTTTCAAATTTTATTTGAATCTTTTCACACTAAATCTCTGACGGACAGTAGAATCAGAGTTTTTCTTATGGATTGGCTTCCGCTAATTATATCTTATCCGCTTCAGGTTCAAAGGCGTATTTTACAGCTTTTTTTAAATACGATAGCTTTCTTAGAATTGGTTATATTAGGATTGTTTCCACCATCATGGGTATCTGGTTACCGGGAGATTATTACATGAGATAGGATTTAAGGAATACTTTGGAGAGAAAGGGAGGGGGAGAGAAGGGGAATGGGAAGGGGAGAAGGACAGCGAAAGAAAACAAGATTAGGGGAAACAGGAAAGGAAAGGGACGAGAAAGAGAAGGAAAGAAGTAAGGGAAGGCAGAAGGGGGTTCAGATAGTGACAAGACAATAAATATTAAGACTGATGGTTACGTATAATGAGGTTGGGTGGCGGAGGAGGAGGGATAAGAAAAGAAAGATATATTTTCATTTCTTGTTATTGTGGTTTTTTTTTTGTTTTTTTTTCCTTTCTTTCTCTTTTCGATTGTTTGTTTATTATATATAAAAACTCCAGTGATGTTATGAATGTCAGATACTAAGTACTTATTTTGTCTGAGCTATTATACTGTGAACCATTCTTTTTCTTTTTCAAATGTACCGATCTATGTATGAAGGCCTGTTGGGGCTATTTGAAATGTATTCTGACATATATTTATTTTGTTTTTCTTTTTCTGCTGGAATCATTAAAAATATTGAAAAAAAAAAAAAAGAAGAGATACAATGGCCCCTAGTTATCAAGCCGTCAACCTCAAATACGCTGGAATTCTGCAGCGTATTTGTGGCGAGGCTGATTCGCCTTAGTTATCAAGCCCTAGACACCGGCAAAAGTAGAATATAGTGACGTAAGCTCCGATCCGCCGGACTCAGTCCGACACAGATCGATTCTTACGTCACTACAGATTTTCCGCACACAAGTTCGGCACAATCTGACTACTTTTGCTAGATATAAAAAAACTAGCAGGTACGCTCTGCACTTTTCAGGCCCAGCGTACCTGGTTTTCAAACCGCCACCCTGGAGGCGGCGGATCCCATAGGAATCAATGGGAGTCTGACCATAGCAAAAGTTCATGTTCGCTGCTGCCAGACATCCCATTGATTCCTATGGGAGCTGTCTACACCTAAAACCCTAATATGTACCCCGAGTCTAAACACCCCTAATCTGTCCCCCCTACACCGCCGCAACTAAATAAATTTATTACCCTCTAAACCGCAGCTCCCGGAGCCCACCGTCACTCTAATAAACTGATTAACCCCTAAACCGCCACTCCCGGAGCCCACCGCCACTCTAATAAACTTATTAACCCCTAAACCGCCGCTCCCGGTCCCGCCGCTCCCGGTCCCGCCGCAACTATAATATATGTATTAACCCCTAAACCGCCGCTCCCGGACCCCGCCGCCACCTACATTATACCTATTAACCCCCATCCTGCCCCCCTACACCATCGCCACCTATAATAAAGTAATTAACCCCTATCCTGCCGATCCCGGACCTCTCCGCAACTAAATAAATTGTTTAACCCCTAAATCGCCGCTCCCAGACCCCGCCGCCACCTATATTAAACTTATTAACCCCTAATCTGCCCCCCACACTGTCGCCACCTATAATAAATTTTATAACCCCTATCATGCCCCCCCTACACCGCCGCCACTGTAATAAAATTTTTAACCCCTAAATCTAAGTCTAACACGAACCCTAACACCCCCCTAACTTAAATATTAATTAAATACATCTAAATAAATATTATTCTTATTAACTAGATTAATCCTATTTAAAACTAAATACTTACCTTTAAAATAAACCCTAATATAGCTACAATATAAATAATAATTATATTGTAGCTATCTTAGGATTTATTTTTATTTTACAGGCAACTTTCAATTTATTTTAACTAGGTACAATAGCTATTAAATAGTTATTAACGCTTTAATAGCTACCTAGTTAAAATAAAGAGAAATTTACCTGTAAAATAAAAACTAACCTAAGGTACAATTACACCTAACACTACACTGTACTTAAATAAATTAATCCTATTTAAAACTAAATACTTACCTGTAAAATAAACCCTAAGCTAGCTACAATGTAATTAATAATTACATTGTAGCTATTTTAGGATTTATATTTATTTTACAGGTAACTTTGTATTTTTAGCTAGTTAGAATAGTTATTAAATAGTTATTAACTATTTAATAACTACCTAGCTAAAAGAAATACAAAATTACCTGTAAAATAAATCCTAACCTAAGTTACAATTAAACCTAACACTACACTATCATTAAATTAATTAAATAAATTATCTACAAATAACTACAATTAAATTCAATTAATTAATTAAACTAACTAAAGTACAAAAAATAAAAAAGCTAAGTTACAAAAAATGAAAAAAATAAGTTACAAACATTTCAAAAATATTACAACAATTTTAAGCTACTTACACCTAATCTAACCCCCCTAATAAAATAACAAAGCCCCCCAAAATAAAAAATGCCCTACCCTATTCTACATTAAAAAGTTACCAGCTCTATTACCTTACGAGCCCTTAAAAGGGCCTTTTGCGGGGCATGCCCCAAAGAAAACAGCTCTTTTGCCTGTAAAATAAAAATACAACCCCCCCCCCCAACATTAAAACCCACCACCCATATACCCCTACTCTAACCCAAACCCCCCTTAAATAAACCTAACACTACCCCCCTGAAGATCATTGTACTTTTAGCCGTCTTCAGCCAGCCGACCCACCCATGGAACTGAAGAAGAGATCCAGAGCGGCAGAAGTCATAATCCAAGGGGTGCTGAAGAAGTCTTCCATCCGATTGAAGTCATCATCCAAGGGGTGCTGAAGAAGTCTTCCATCCAATTGAAATCTTCATCCAAGCGGCGTCTTCAATCTTCATCCATCCGGAGCGGAGCCATCTTCAGACGAGCTGACGCGGAGCCATCCTCTTCTTCCCGACGACTAACGACGAATGACGGCACCTTTAAGTGATGTCATCCAAGATGGCGTCCCTTCAATTCTGATTGGCTGATAGGATTCAATCAGCCAATCGGAATTAAGGTAGGAAAAATCTGATTGGCTGATTGAATCAGCCAAACAGATTGAAGTTCAATCCGATTGGCTGATCCAATCAGCCAATCAGATTGAGCTCGCATTTTATTGGCTGATCGTCTTGGATGACGTCACTTAAAGGTACCGTCATTTGTCGTTAGTCGTCGGGAAGAAGGGGATGGCTCCGCGTCGGCTCGTCTGAAGATGGCTCCGCTCCGCTCCGGATGGATGAAGATTGAAGACGCCGCTTGGATGAAGACTTCAATCGGATAGAAGACCTCTTCAGCGCCCCTTGGATGATGACTTCAATCGGATGGAAGACTTCTTCAGCGCCCCGCTCCGGATCTCTTCTTCAGTTCCATCGATGGGTCGGCTGGCTGAAGACCGCTAAAGGTAGGATGATCTTCAGGGTGGTAGTGTTAGGTTTATTTAAGGGAGGTTTGGGTTAGAGTAGGGGTATGTGGGTTTTAATGTTGGGGGGGTTGTATTTTTATTTTACAGGCAAAAGAGCTGTTTTCTTTGGGACATGCCCCGCAAAAGGCCCTTTTAAGGGCTGGTATGGTAATAGAGCTGGTAACTTTTTAATGTAGAATAGGGTGGGGATTTTTTTTTTATTTTGGGGGGCTTTGTTATTTTATTAGGAGGCTTAGATTAGGTATAAGTAGCTTAAAATTGTTGTAATATTTTTTAAATGTTTGTAACTTATTTTTTTATTTTTTTGTAACTTAGCTTTTTTTATTTTTTGTACTTTAGTTAATTTAATTTAATTTAATTGTAGTTATTTGTAGATAATTTATTTAATTAATTTAATGATAGTGTAGTGTTAGGCATAATTGTAACTTAGGTTAGGATTTATTTTGCAGGTAATTTTGTATTTCTTTTAGCTAGGTAGTTATTAAATAGTTAATAACTATTTAATAACTATTCTAACTAGCTAAAATAAATACAAAGTTACCTGTAAAATAAATATAAATCCAAAAATAGCTACAATGTAATTATTAATTACATTGTAGCTATCTTAGGGTTTATTTTACAGGTAAGTATTTAGTTTTAAATAGTAATAATTTATTAAAGTATAGTGTAGTGTTAGGTGTAATTGTAACTTAGGTTAGTTTTTATTTTACAGGTAAATTTCTCTTTATTTTAACTAGGTAGCTATTAAAGAGTTAATAACTATTTAATAGCTATTGTACCTAGTTAAAATAAATTGAAAGTTTCCTGTAAAATAAAAATAAATCCTAATATAGCTACAATATAATTATTATTTATATTGTAGCTATATTAGGGTTTATTTTAAAGGTAAGTATTTAGTTTTAAATAGGATTAATCTAGTTAATAAGAGAAATTTATTTAGATTTATTTAATTAATATTTAAGTTAGGGGGGTGTTAGGGTTAGTGTTAGACTTAGGTTTAGGGGTTAATAATTTTATTACAGTGGCAGTGGTGTAGGGGGGGCAGGATAGGGGTTATTAAATTTATTATAGGTGGTGACGGTGTAGGGGGGCAGATTAGGGGTTAATACGTTTAAAATAGGTTGCGGCGGGGTCCGGGAGCGGCGGTTTAGGGGTTAAACTATTTATTTAGTTGCGGCGAGGTCCAGGATCCGCAGGATAGGGGTTAATAACTTTATTATAGGTGGCGGCGGTATAGGGGGGGCAGGATAGAGGTTAATAGGTATAATGTAGGTGGCTGCGGTGTCCGGGAGCGGCGGTTTAGGGGTTAATACATTTATAAGAGTTGCGGCGGGGTCTAGGAGCGGTGGTTTAGGGGTTAATAACTTTTTTTAGTTGCGGGGGGCTCCGGGGGCACCGGTATAGGGGGTAGAACAGTATAGTTAGTGTGGGTGCTTAGTGACAGCTTGCCAATAAAGCTGTCAAAAAGCCGAAGAGCAGCGAGATCGGATGAGTGATAACTATCACAGTCCACTGCTCATCGCCCCGTACTTGGTGCGCGGCTTTTTGACAGATTTATTGATAACTTTGGCAACATTTTTCAGGTCTGCGGCGGCGATGGTAGGCGAGCTTAGGCAGGCGTATTGGGCCGGCGAAGGCAGGTAAAGTAGACACGTTGATAACTAGAGGCCAATGTCTCAGTTTAGAAGTGATAGTAGAAGAGAGAACACTCACTGTGTGTGGATAACAGAAAAAAGTTAGACGTTATAGGAGAACGTTACTTGGATGAACACTTCCAATGTGCAAAATATGTAAGAAGCAAAACGAAAAATTAACTGAGTAGCGTGACGGATAAAGAGTAGGCGTGAACGCTATAGAATGCCTACTCTTTATCCGTCACGCTAATCAGTTAATTTTTCGTTTTGCTTTTTACATATTTTGCACTTTGGAAGTGTACATCCAAGTAACGTTCTCCTATAACGTATAACTTTTTTCTGTTATCCACACACAGTGAGTGTTCCCTCTTCTACTATCACTTCTAAACTGAGACATTGTATCTCTTCTATTCACACTTTGTGAATGTTCCATTTTACATAAATCTGTTTTCCTTTTTGGAATTACACCCATCTGAATTTTTGCTCTATGAGATGTCCTCCTAGTGGACACACTGTTTAACAGACACCATAAGATATTTTAGATTATATTTTAGATTGTATTTTAGGCTTTTTAAACTGTATTCTTGAGCATATAAAGTGAATAGCGCAGATGTTTTTTAACTTGTGTTTAGTAACCTGATTATATATATATTATGTTAACTTGAATTTATCTACATTAGTATCAAATATATCTTTCAACATATAATTTAGAGTGATTCATTTTTTATCCAACTAGTGATCAACATATTAATCAAACATCCATTGAAAATTGAATACTCCTTAGCGGCAGATTAGGGGTTAATAAATGTATTTAGGTGGCGGCGATGTTAGGGACGGCAGATTAGGGGTTAATAATATTTAACTAATGTTTGCGAGGTGGGAGTGCAGCGGTTTGGGGGTTAATATGTTTATTATAGTGGCGGCGGCAGATTAGGGGTTAATAAGTGTAGGTAGGTGGCGGCGACATTGAGGGCGGTAGATTAGAGGTTCATAAATATAATGTAGGTGCCGGCGATGTTGGGGTCAGCAGATTAGGGGTTCATAAATATAATGTTAGTGGCGGCGGTGTCCGGAGTGGCAGATTAGGGGTTAAAATTTTATTTTAGTATTTGTGATGTGGGAGGGCCTCAGTTTAGGGGTTAATATTTAGTTTATTGGTGTTAGTGTACTTTTTAGCACTTTAGTTATGAGTTTTATGCTACAGCGTTGTACCATAAAACTCTTAACTACTGACTTTAGAATGCGTTACGGATCTTGACAGGAGAGGGTGTACCGCTCACTTTTTGGCCTCCCAGGACAGACTCGTAATACCGGCTCTATGGAAGTCCCATAGAAAAAAGACTTTATGAAGTTTACGTAAGTTGTTTTGCGGTAAGGCCAAAAAAGTGTGCGGTGCCCCTAAACCTTCAAGACTCATAATACCAGCGGGCGTAAAAAAGCAGCATTAGGACCTCTTAACGCTGCTTTTTTACCCTAACGCACAACTCGTAATCTGGCCGTAAATTTGCATTTAGCTTATTTACTTTTTGTCATGTGAAATAGCTGCCGTTTACTGTTGAAACCTAAACCTATTATCATATTTTAAATACTATATAATTGGCTAGAGAAACTTCAGAACACAACATTCAAGTGAGTGTGTGGGGGAAAAGTTGATCTAAAGATCTCTGGTCTGGCAAGATAATCTAAGATGTTTTATCAGTATTTCATAGTCACACAAATCTTTTTAGAAAGGGACCTTTTTGCAGTACTGGATGTGAAGCAAAGACATATACTCTAGCTTATGATATATTGCTCAAAAAAGCCTTCAAAGTTTATTTGTGATTTTGATCCATGCCGTCAAGTTTTTGATCATCAGACCCAGAGAGAGCCAAGTCCAAATGACTGCTCACTCCTGCAGAAACTTTGAATTCAATGAACTCTTATATGTTTCTTGGTGAGTACATTGTCCTTTTAAGTAGCTAAACAGGTAAGAAGATAATGAGCATCCAAATAAGGTGCACGTAAAATATAAAGGTAATGGAACAAACTGGATTGTTATTCAGTTGATATCTTTGTGGGGTCTCTGGCACAGACAAACAAAGGGGGAATGATAACTCCCGTTTAATGAGGCATTTGATTTTTCTACTATTTTGCGGTTAGCTCAGCTTCTACTGATTGCAAACAGTGAGAAATAATGCCATTGATGCCATAGTCTTTGCTCCAGCGTCCACTGAAGTCTAGTTATGCCCCTTTCTGAAATCTATTAAATCTTTTATATGTTTGTTCCACTTTTTTCTTCTTTTCCCCTATATGTGCTTGTCCACTTTGTCTTTGACACTACTGAAGCTAAACTATCTCAGAAGTTCAACAACTTAAAAGACCATTAGATTCAACATTTAACCTCCCTGTAAAAAAGTTTATTCAAATAAAATTAAACATTGCAATGCTTTCATAATTTATTTACTTCTAAAAATAGTGTGATTGTTCGACTGACCTTGTTAGGTGGAATCAGATTGATATACTTCAGGAAAGTTTTCCTCTGTGAAAAGCACAATTGGGCAAAAAGAAGCTACTCCCAGGTGGTAACTGGGCCATAGAACAAGCCACTGAGCTGTTGTTCATTCCTGGCAGACTGCTTCTCTTTCTGTTTGTCTTCCATAATGTGCATTATTGCTTCCTGAAGGAGACAAAGGAAAAAAAATGCCACCCTGCTCTATAACATCTGCAGCCTTGTGCCTGGGCATCGGCAATAAAATCACACAACTCATTCTCTTGCAAAGCAGAGCATCTCCTATTTCAAATTAGCGGTCATTTGGCCTCTATATATTATAGTGTAACAAGTTTACCTTCCTTTTTAAGCAACATTAAAAAGACAAGCATTAGAATTAAAGGGCCATAATACCCAAATGTTTAAACACTTGAAAGTGATACAGTATAGCTGTAAAAAGCTGACTAGAAAATATCACCTGAACATCTCTATGTAAAAAAGAAAGATATTTTACCTCAAAAGTTTCTCAGTAGCCACATCCCATTGTAAAGGACTTCTAAGCAGCAAATTAGTATGTCTGTCCCAGGACAGCGGGAGGAGCGAGCTTTCATGCACACTCATCTTATTTCCCTATACAGTGTAAGGAAGTTTACAATGAAATCTTATGAGAGCATTGTTGATGCTGATTGGCTGCTCATTTCTTCATTTATTTTTTTTACCTGCAGCTGGGCTGTAGCTGAGAATAACTTTATAAACAGAACTTACTCTGCTGATTTGAGGAAGTTGTGAGGTAAAATATCTTCCATTTACATAGAGATGCTTAGGTTATATTTTCCTGTCAGCTTTTTACAGTTATACTGCATCACTTTCAAGTGATTTAGCATATGAGTATTATGTCCCTTTAAGCGTTTATGATTTAGAAAGTGTACATTTATTAAAATACCTTACTATTCCCTTCAAATATTAAATGTACCTCTCTTGAGGTACTTGAGAGCTTAATGGGGCTCAGGAGCTAACACGTTGTAAGCACTGTAAAAAGTGTTTGCAACAATGTTACACATACAGTGACACTTGCACGCTTTAGTATACCTAAATATGATCCCATTGAAAAAAGAAATTGTTAATTTAAAAGTGGCAGTTACTTAAAGGGACAGTCAAGTCAAAATGAAAATGTCATGATTTAGATAGGGCACACAATTTTAAATACCTTTCCAATTCATGTCCATTATCTAAATGTCACAGTCATTTTATATGCACTCTTTTTCCAACTTAGCATGTGCAAGGTTCACAGGATATACGTATATACATTTTGTAATTGGCTGATGGATATCACATGATGTATTAGAAAGGCTAAGGTAACTAACTTTCACCCAGATTACAAATTTTGTGCTATAGAGGGTATTTAACGAACGTAACAAAAGTTGCGTTATTTCACCCTCCATAGCGCTGCCATTCCAAGTTTTCAAACAGCTGGCTTGTGTGTGCGATATGGTTGCATTGAGCTCCATACCGCACAAAATACAAGCGCTGTTTTGATGTGCTCGTGCACGCTTTCCCCATAGACATCAATGGGGAGAAAGTGTTAAAAAAAAACTAACACCTGCGATCGCAGAATGAAAAGCTCCATTGATGTCTAAGGGGAAAAAAAAGTTATGTTTAAACCTAACACCCTAACATAACCCCAAGTCTGCCGCTCCCGACATCACCACTACTATGAAAATTCACTAACCCCTATTCCACCCCTCCCCGACACCGCTGCCACTATAATAAACCTATGAACCCCTAAACTACAAGCCCCCCACAACGAAATATACTAAATTAAACTATTAACCCCTAAACCAAAAGCCCCCACATCGCAATAAACTAATTTAAACTAGTAACCCTTAAACCTAATGCCCCCCCTAACTTTATATTAAAATTACAATTTCCCTATCTTAAATTAAATTAAAACTTACCTGTCAAATTAAAAAAAACTAAGTTTAAACTAACAATTAAACTAAAATAACTATTAAATTAAAATTAAACTAACTACCAGTTAAAGAAAACTAAAATACACATTAAAAAAATCCTAACACTACTATAAAAATTACAAAGTATCTAATTACAAAAAATAACAAACACTAAATTACGAAAAATAACAAACAAAATTATCAAAAATAAAAAAGAATTACACCTAATCTAATAGCCCTATAAAAATAAAAAGCCCACCCAAAATAAAAAAAAAACCCTAGACTACAATAAACTACCAATAGCCCTTAAAAGGGCCTTTTGTATGGCATTGCCCTAAGTTAAACAGATTTTTTACCTGTAAAAAAAAACACCAAGACCCCCCCCAACAGTAAAACCCACCACCCAACCACCAATTCTTTTTTTATTTTTGATCATTTCATTTGTTATTTTTCGTAATTTAGTGTTTGTTACTTTATGTAATTTAGTATTTTTTATTTTTTGTAATTAGATACTTTGTAATTTTTATAGTAGTGTTAGGATTTTTTTTTAATTTGTATTTTAGTTTTATTTATTTGGTAGTTAGTTTAATTTTAGTTTAATAGTTATATTAGTTTAATTGTTAGTTTAAACTTAGTTTTTTTAATTTGACAGGTAAGTTTTAATTTAAGATAGGGAAATTGTAATTTTAATATAAAGTTAGGGGGCATTAGGTTTAGGGGTTACTAGTTTAAATTAGTTTATTGCGATGTTTCGGTTTAGGGGGTTAATCATTGAATTTAGTATATTTTGTTGTGGGGGGCAAATATGTCTATTATAGCGGTGGCAGTGACAGGGAGCGGTGGAATAGGGGTTAATAACTTTAGTATAGTGGGGGCGATGTAGGTGGATGGCAGATAAGGGGTTAATAATATTTAAATAGTGTTTGCGATGCGGGAGGGTGGCGGTTTAGGGGTTAATAGCTTTATTATAGTGGTGACAATGTCGGGGGGCGGTTGAATAGGGGTTAATACATTTTATTAGTGGCTGCAATGTCTGGAGCGGCAGATTAGGGGTTAATAACTTTAATATAGTATTTGCGGTGCAGGAGGGCCTCGGTTTAGGGGTTAATAGGTAGTTTATGGGTGTTAGTGTACTTTGTAACACTTTAGTTATGAGTTTTATGTAACAGTTGTGTTGCGGAAAACTCATAACTACTGCTCTCAGATGGCGGTACGGATCTTGTCAGTATAAGGTGTAACGCAAGCTTTTTAGCCTCACAGCAAAACTCGTAATGGCAGCGCTATGGAAGTTCCATGAAAAAACGTCATTTTTACGAGTGCGGAACTGACGTTGCGTTACAGGCTAAAAGGCTTGCGGTACAACTATACCGACAAGACTTGTAATGGCTGCGTTGCTGTTTTAACGCTGAAACGACCATTATTTAGTGTTAAAACATGAACGCACAACTCATAATCTACCTGTTTGACATTTGTCAGAAAAAAAATCTACTGATTAGCAATGAGTGCTTTTGCATTGTCTTTTTATTATGCATTTATTGATTATGTAATTCTTCTACTATGTTTAGTGATCCTTTAAACTCTTATATGCCAATTTTAATGTTATAAAATAAAAGGCATTTGAATGTGTATTTCTGAGCCAAAATCCATTCAATCATGAGATGATGAATAAATGTCTTATCTTTCAAGTGGCACTGAAGATGATTAATGATTAATAAAATAAAAAAAATAAAAAAAACAAAGATGTAAATCCCCTTGAGAAGTTAACAGAGAAAAAAATGTATTGGGCAAGGAAACTGCACCAGTCTTTCTATAAAAAATACACACTTATTAGAGATTAGAGTATCTTATCTAAATATAGGTCAATTACTATCTAGATATGACATGGTTAATGAAAAGTGGCTATTATTTCATTTGCTGTATAGTTTGCTGGTGTTTATTGTATTAATATCTTCATTGACATTATTATGCTTGGGACATTTTTAATCCCCTTTAGATACTATACCCATTGCAATGAATTTTTACAAAAGATGTCACAGGGAAAAGAATGAAAATAAACAATCTTTTCTGCTAAACAGTTATCAGGAATGATTTAAGGTACAAGCTAATTGCTTCAAATGATATTTGTACAGGAGTAGTTGGTGAGGAAGCAGCAGTTAATAAATGCTGGTTAAAGAACATTTATATCAACAAAATTCATATCAACAAAATTTATATCAACAAATGTATATGATGCATTCAAACAAGCACTATTTAAATTAAACTTCTTTTTTTTTTTTGCATATAAAATGTAAAGTTCAAGCTGTTAATTGTGATATTGAAACTACTAAAAGTACATGTCTGTACATGGCTGATAACCAAGGATCCCTCAACTCTTTTAGTGGACAATTGACAGGGTGCATAAGCATAAAAACAAAATATACAGTATTTTTCAGCAAACACATTAAAATACCTTATTGTACCTGTTATTAAATAATACTTATTTAAATAAAAATTAAGTTAAGGGACTTCACTCTACAGTGATGATCAAGCAGGGCTTGATGAGAAGAATGTTACTGTACAAGTAATATAACTGTATAACTTATTAGCAGTTGAATATTCAAGAATTCCTCTCAAATTCTCCCAAAGCTAGCAATGACACAAGTGTGCCAATTTGTAATAAACCAGCTTTTGTTGGTCTTTAGATCCGGAAAAAGTGTTGTAAGATAGTATTACTTGCAAGGGAAAGCTGAAGAACCATGTGCACCCCATAAGGAAATCCCTCCAGATGGAGAAAGTGGAAGGGACACCATGTTAAGATGATACATGTCAGGAACACCTCATGATTGAGATGCTAAGGGGTTAACTTTCTTTATTCTGTGTGCTAAAAACATTTGTTTTTTCACGAAGAACTGTGTTGCTGTGTTTTTGTGTTTTTTGAGTTTTCCCTTTGATCAGCCAGAACCCCTTATAAATAAGCTTGTAATATGCACAAGATAACTTTATTGCCCCAACCAGTCAGCAAAGGGATTGATGAAACACAGGGTCTTTTTCAAAGAACTAACATGGGGTCATTGACAAGACAGCCAGCCTTGAAAATGAGTGCTTTGATAAGTAATAATGAAAGTCCTAAAGCAGGAGAAAAGATGGCGCCAATAGGGTAATAACGTTGAGAAAAGATCAGGCAATAGAAGTGGACGGTGAATGTACTCACAAGCGGAGCGGCACTATGACGTGCCCGAAATCGAAAAGCCGGGACCTTACAGTCGCCTGGCAGACACCACACGGCAATGGCTACCAGCCGGTCACGAGAATCCTTCCACCAATCAGGAACGGATCTGCGTCCACAACTTCCTCCAGAGGATCCAATCATCAAAGGTTGGATCCAAGAAACGTGTTGCTGGTTTTTAAAACTTTTAAATAAATGTGTTTTAACTTGTACCCTGTTGGAGTTGATCTCCTCTATCTTCTGAACTACCTGACACTTCTGAACGATCGTACATTTGGGCATTGATAGCGCGCACCATATTTACACACCCCTTCTAAACACCTTTGACGATTGGATCCTCTGGAGGAAGGTGTGGGCGCAAATCTGTTCCTGATTGGTGGAAGGATTCACGTGACCGGCTGGTGGCCATTGCCGTGTGGTGTCTGCCTGGCGACTGTAAGGTCCCGGCTTGCGATTTCAGGCACGTCATAGTGCTGCTCCGCTTGTGAGAACATTCACCGTCCACTTCTATTACCTGTTCTTTTCTCGACGTTATTACCCTATTGGCGCCTTCTTTTCTCCTTTTTTAGGACTTTCATCTGATACCTGCATTTTGGGAGAGCGGCCTTGAAATCGAATATTGTTGTTTGGACTTTGGGCTACACTATCTCATGACCTTAGTGCACCTCCATAGGGTGTCCAGATCCTATTTCCTTATAATTAATAATGCCTCAGAAACATAAAGAATGCAATATATATTGTGTTTGGTATCAAAATACTTCTGATAACATCACTAAAAGATTACCTTTCTGTGTATATGAAATAAATGTACATAGCAGAAGTTATAATGTGTTCTATAATTTCAGGCAAAGACTCAGGACTTTATTGACTGTCGTTAAAGAGAGGGGTTTCCTAGTCCTCTGGAAAGAGGGTGGGTCAAGCAATTTGATATCATGGAAAAAAAGTTTTGTGTTTAACAATTCAAGTTGTTCATTCTTTATGGGAGGCTGTATACTACGGAGTGAGTGAATAATAATGCACTGTGAATAATTTTTCACATTATAAATCACTCACTTATTCAGCTTTTGCCTTTGTCTAATATTTGAACCACATTACTGATAGAGACTGGTAGCAACATTACTGTGATTTTAGGTTATTTTTTGCTAAATTGTATTCTGGGAGTAAGGTTGTTAGTCTGGGTTTTTCCTTGGGATTTCCAATAAATAAATCCTAAGTGGTGGCAACAGCTTAGAGATAGTTTTAGTTTAGTGTGGGTGGCATTAAAGGGGAGTTTTGGCCATTTTTTTTCTACATCTAGGACAGACTAGAGAGTGTTGTTAACCCTTGCACCCACTGAAATAAATCACAGGCTTGCCTGGAGTGGCTAGACTGTGACAGATTAGTTTAAGTAGAAATGGTCTGTGAAAACAAGTGTCTGGCACAGGGTTGGTGGACAGCGGTGCAGATATTTTTTTTATTAGATTTTGGTGCTTTGTGGATTTGCTAGTGTGAAAATCCCAGTACTAAAATAAATGTTGACTCTCACAATTTCCAAAGGCTAAAACTCAGTGCATTATATAGTTACAAAGTCCCTTCCCTATTCTCTGTTTTTAGTTTCTATTTTATTTTTTACTATGGAGACATACTAGCAGCAGAGCAATGATGACTCTGTTATGCCAGAAGAGAGAGATTCCCTCCCGTGGGAATACGAAAGAGGGATTGATACAAGCTCTTATGGACTATGACAGCAGCCAGGTCGCACAAGCTGAAGCCTCAGAAGAGGTGTCTGCAGTTGTGGGCAGCGATTCATCAAGCTCTGGAGATCCCCTGGACTGTTAATTGCAAACTGTTCTAAAGCATATGGGCTCAGCAGATCCATGTTTGCGCATGGAGCTAATCCTCAAATTCCAAGAACAGCAGGCTGCTAGGGAAGCAGCTGAAAGAGAGAGGCTGCTAGGGAAGCAGCTGAGTGCCAGGCTGAGAGAGAGGCTCTGGCTGCAGAGAGACAGACTGCTGAGTGCCATGCTGAGAGAGAGAGGCTCTGGCTGCAGGAAGACTGGCTGCTGAACGACAGGCTGAGAGAGAGTATCAGTTACAGATTGCACAGTTGGAGAGAGAAACGGTCTCACCTGTTGTTAGTGAACCTTGAGACTCCTCTTTAATCAGACCATGGGCAGAGATTTTCCCTACCCTGCAAAAAGATGGTGACTTGTGTGTTTTTCTGCGCAACTTTGAAAAAGTTTTAAGACAGTTCCAGCTGCCAAGGGAACAGTGGGCCAAGTATCTTACCCCTGGTCTGAAAGGTCATGCACTGGAGGCTTTTGCAGAATTTGCTCCAGAGTTTGAAAAGGACTATGATGCAATATAGCTATAGCTGCACTGCAGAGGAGGTATAATCTCACTCCTGAGGTGTACAGAAAGAAATTCTATACTCTGCAGAGGTTTACAGGGAGTGCAGAATTATTAGGCAAGTTGTATTTTTGAGGATTAATTTTATTATTGAACAACAACCATGTTCTCAATGAACCCAAAAAAAACTCATTAATATCAAAGCTGAATATTTTTGGAAGTAGTTTTTAGTTTGTTTTTAGTTTTAGCTATTTTAGGGGGATATCTGTGTGTGCAGGTGACTATTGCTGTGCATAATTATTAGGCAACTTAACAAAAAACAAATATATACCCATTTCAATTATTTATTTTTACCAGTGAAACCAATATAACATCTCAACATTCACAAATATACATTTCTGACATTCAAAAACAAAACAAAACAAAAACAAATCAGTGACCAATATAGCCACCTTTCTTTGCAAGGACACTCAAAAGCCTGCCATCCATGGATTCTGTCAGTGTTTTGATCTGTTCACCATCAACATTGCGTGCAGCAGCAACCACAGCCTCCCAGACACTGTTCAGAGAGGTGTACTGTTTTCCCTCCTTGTAAATCTCACATTTGATGATGGACCACAGGTTCTCAATGGGGTTCAGATCAGGTGAACAAGCAGGCCATGTCAATAGATTTTCTTCTTTTATACCCTTTCTTGCCAGCCACGCTGTGGAATACTTGGACTTGTGATGGAGCATTGTCCTGCATGAAAATCATGTTTTTCTTGAAGGATGCAGAATTCTTCCTGTACCACTGCTTGAAGAAGGTGTCTTCCAGAAACTGGCAGTAGGACTGGGAGTTGAGCTTGACTCCATCCTCAACCCGAAAAGGCCCCACAAGCTCATCTTTGATGATACCAGCCCAAACCAGTACTCCACCTCCACCTTGCTGGCGTCTGAGTCGGACTGGAGCTCTCTGCCCTTTACCAATCCAGCCACGGGCCCATCCATCTGGCCCATCAAGACTCACTCTCATTTCATCAGTCCATAAAACCTTAGAAAAATCAGTCTTGAGATATTTCTTGGCCCAGTCTTGACGTTTCAGCTTGTGTGTCTTGTTCAGTGGTGGTCATCTTTCAGCCTTTCTTACCTTGGCCATGTCTCTGAGTATTGCACACCTTGTGCTTTTGGGCACTCCAGTGATGTTGCAGCTCTGAAATATGGCCAAACTGGTGGCAAGTGGCATCTTGGCAGCTGCACGCTTGACTTTTCTCAGTTCATGGGCAGTTATTTTGCGCCTTGGTTTTTCCACACGCTTCTTGAGACCCTGTTGACTATTTTGAATGAAACACTTGATTGTTCGATGATCACGCTTCAGAAGCTTTGCAATTTTAAGAGTGCTGCATCCCTCTGCAAGATATCTCAGTATTTTTGACTTTTCTGAGCCTGTCAAGTCCTTCTTTTGACCCATTTTGCCAAAGGAAAGGAAGTTGCCTAATAATTATGCACACCTGATATAGGGTGTTGATGTCATTAGACCACACCCCTTCTCATTACAGAGATGCACATCACCTAATATGCTTAATTGGTAGTAGGCTTTCGAGCCTATACAGCTTGGAGTAAGACAACATGCATAAAGAGGATGATGTGGTCAAAATACTAATTTGCCTAATAATTCTGCACTCCCTGTATATCAGAGAGCTATACTGCAGTTGTTGGAAGCCTGACAACAGCGTTTAAACAGTAGTTTAGAGGGCTAAAGTTTGCCACTATGGAGGACCTGGAATATCTGACGGTTAAGGAGCAATTCATCCAGCTGTGCCCAGCAGAAGTGCAAGAGTGGATTGTGGATTGGAAACCCAAAACAGCATTGGAGGCGGGTGAGCTGGCAGATTTTTACACAGCCAACAGGTCACCAGTGAATTGGAGAAAATCCTTTGTTAAGGGGGCACCCACCCGGAAAGAAGCTGCTTCAAGACCCCCCTTCATCAAGCA
The DNA here is from genome assembly GCF_027579735.1 of Bombina bombina. Classification (NCBI taxonomy): domain Eukaryota; kingdom Metazoa; phylum Chordata; class Amphibia; order Anura; family Bombinatoridae; genus Bombina; species Bombina bombina. The sequence continues at coordinate 1,047,047,619 of NC_069503.1, forward strand.
TGTTGTGCCTTTGTTTAATGTGTCTGTTGCTTCTGGGAAAGGTGGGGTGAGTGCAACACCTGGGCAGGGGGACAACTGCAGGTGTTTTTCTTGCAACAAAGTGGGCCCCATCAACTCCACTTGCTCAGAGAAGATTAAATTAATGAAATCAGATTGAGGGAATAGTCCCTCAGAAGTACCAGCATCTGTTATGTTTGTTACATGGCCAGAGGAAAGCAACAATGAGAACTTACAACCTGTGACTGTTGGAGATAAGGTAACATTGGGGCTTCGGGACACAGGTGCAGCAGTGACTCTTGTGCAATCAAGGGCTGATGAGCTCTAAGGACATTATTCCTGGCAGGACTGTAGCAGTTAAGGGGATTGGAGGAATGCAACTTACAGTGCCTATGGCACTGGTATACCTTGATTGGGGAGTGGGGAGAGGTTTAAGAAATGTGGGGGTATCTGAAAATATTTGTAATGATAATTTACTGGGTACTGATCTGGGCATGTTGTTATTTTTGTATGTGCCTCTCAATTATATATGGGACCTAGTGATGTTAAATATGGACCCTGATGAGCAAAGGGTTGTGTGTAAAAAAACTCAGAGGCATGCTGACCTGGAGGGAGGACAGAGTGCTGTTCCTGAACTTGGGTGTCTGTGCTGAGATGTGAAACTCTAAGAGGAGAGACTGACTGGGGAAAAAGATGGATAGATGGTAGGAACTGGAGAACAAAATTTAACTGTACAGTGTGAGACTAACTGTGAAGAAAGGTAGATGTCTATGGCTAAACAAGTAGTATCTGTGCAACAGAGTTTAACTGTACTGGGAGAAACCGGCTGTGAGAGCAGGCAGATGGGTGGTATGTGTCTGTCTGTGCTTGAATCAGTGAAGTCTATAGAAAGAAGTGAGGATATGGGGGAAGAGAACGACTGGATGACTGGGCCGCTGGATGATGTGTGCCAGTCTGTGCTAGAACAAGTGGAGTTCCCTGTGGAAAGAAAGAAATAGGATATATGGGATAATTGGCAGAAGGAAGATATGTGCTTATCTGAACCAGTGTCAGAAGGATCCCAAATTATGTGTGAGGATGTGAAGTGGCAGACTGACTGTGAGAGAATGCAGAGGGAGAATGTCGCCCAATCTGTGCCAGAAGCAGCCACGCCTCAGAAACCAGAGTGTGTGGAGGAGGAGGGAAGAAGATACTCTTTGAGGGACCCCCAGAGTGAGTGTGAAAGATTGTGGGTGACAGAGGCCCCAGTAACCTCAGCTGTGACCTATAAGCAGACTGCACAGACTAGGGGACAGAGACTGACATATAATGCAGAATCAAGGGTGGATGAATACAGAGAAGTGTATATACACAGCCCCACAATGCCATTTAGCAGATACACTGATAGATTTGCAGAGTCAGAGTCCCCAGCAGACTCAGCAGATAGACACCACAGCGGAGAAAAGGGGGGTAGTTAGGCAACCCCCTACCAGCCATAACAAAGTGTAGGAGTACAGACATTCTACTCAATTGGAGGGGAAAGATCCCTGGGTAGTTAATCAAAAGCTGACAACACACAATATGTTCAAAGGGTGTGGCAAGAAACTAGGCATCACAATCACCCATGTTACAGGGTATGATGTACGTTTCAGGGACAAGATGGAAGCCTTATTGGGGGAGGTATATGAAAAACAGCCAATGCCATAGTCATAAAAGAACAATTGCAGGATTCTACTGTCAGAGAGGAAGTGTATGAGATTGGGCAAAATGTTCTGGTACTAACACCCATGAGGCAGAACAAGCTACAGGCTGCATGAGAGGGTCCCTGCAATATATTAAATCAGCTACGTAGAGCAAATTGTGTGTCATTTTTAAATGGAGGGCATCATGATAGCAAAACTCTTATGTGCAATTTGTCTGGGAATGGTGTTATCACATCAAGGGGAAGCTCTTTTTGATACGCAGCTGGAGTGGCTTGTGTGCCCCTCCCTTTGCGCCTCTTATTTGGGGGAGGTGTCATGAATACCTCATGATTTAGATGCTAAGGGGTTAATTTTCTTTAGCCTGTGTGATAAAAACATTTTCTTTTTCAACAAGAACTGTGTTTCTATGTTTTTGTGTTTTTTTAGTTTTCCCTTTGATCAGCCTGGAAAGAGGGTGGGTCAAGCTATTTGATATCATGGAAAGTATAACATTTTGTGTTTAACAATTCAAGTTGTTCATTCTTCATGGGAGGCTGTACACTACAGAGTGAGTGACCAACTTTTCCTGCCATCTCCCTGGCACAGACGACTAAAAGCTAGTACAGTATAAGGTTTCTTTTATGTCTCCTTTATATTTTTAAAACTATTTGCTTGTGTATAATTCTACTTGTTAACATCTTTTTATTAATAGTGCATGGTGCATAATGTTTCGCATTATAAATCATTCACTTATTAAGCTTTTGCCTTTGTCTAATATTTAAACCACGTTACTGAAAGAGATTGGTAGTATCATTACTGTGATTTTAGGTTATTTTTTGCTAAATTGTATTCTGGGACTTGTTGTTAGTTTGTTAGTTAGTTGTTAGGTTGTTAGTCTGGGTTTTTCCTTGAGATTTACCATCAATAAATCCTAAGTGGTGGCAGCAGCTTAGAGATAATTTTAGTTTAGTTTGGGTGGCATTAAAGGGAAGATTTGGGCATTTTTTCTAAGTCTAGGACACACTAGAGAGTGTTGTTAACCCTTGCACCCACTGAACTAAGTCACAGGCTTGCCTGGAGTGGCTAGACTGTGACAGATTAGTGTACGTAGAAAGGGTCTGCTAACCCTTTATGTGCCAAACAAGTGACTGGCGCAGGGTTGGTTAACCCTGGTGTCACAATACATTTAAACAGGGTTCGACTGGAAATAAAAAGCATACAATCTCCTTTGGCGGTTTTTAAAATTATTTTCTATGATAGGCCACATTCCCCTATAAATATTTGATCTTCTCAAAGCTGGTATTGTCTTGAAAAAGGCCTTATTTAAGGCTGAAACAATTTACTTTTTAACTTTCCAGCCCGAGTTTCCTGCATGAAGACCTGGTAAGCCTATTACCATTTTAGGCAAGCCTGTCTCCCAGATCCTGCACCTTTCTTTTCTCTTTACAGGTTCGCTTAGGAGATATTTACAGTTTAGGATGGTGAACATTTCCTTGGATCAAAGATCCCCACTTTTAGATTACACAACCCCAATTCTAGACATTTTGCTATATATATGAACTAACTTTTTATCTTCATTTTTACTTTTTATTTTCATTCTTTAGAATATCTTTTTTCACTTATTCCATTTTGTCTCATATTGCTACATATACTCTTATGTCATTCTTGCACCCATTCATGTCACTTATGGTCACATATACCTAGTACACCTGCATGTGATTGAGTTGATTTTTTGCTGTTTTTTTGCTCATTCTTATGCTCTTTTTTTTTCAGTTCATTAGGGTTATTGTGTCAAGTGTACACTTATTTTTTAACTGGCCGTTTTTTCATGCATTATATGTGATTGTCCTACTATTTTATTTCTCCTTATATTTTGTTTTAATACTTATGTTTTAATAAATTTGTTTTAATCTGTTTTACAAGCACACTTCAGCTTCTTTGGATGCTCCTGAATCCTACCTTCTTGTCCACTGTTAACAATCGTGTTAGGTGACCGTTTTTTCCTAGTGAGCTTGTGTGTACCTTCCTTTGGTGCTGTATACTATACCTCTTTCTGCTGGAAATAAAAAGCAGCCCAGGAAAAATTTGAAGACCAGCCCTATTTTTCATTGAGTCCAAGAATGCACATGCCCCACTGGGATACTCCTATCCCTAATTATGTTATATTCAAAATAAAATTATATTAGTTTTTCATTTAAAAAAATGCCAGGTTGTTGTTATATATGCACGCTACAACTGAATCTCATCCATGATTCCCTTTCCCAGTGTGAAAATAATTATCCATTGAGTAATATGGAAAAGACACTCAAAACAGGTTGTCACTCTCTGTCACTAGATACTAGAGACCATTCAAAGAAGGGCTACTAAAGTGGTACATGGTCTATGAAATAAAACTTAATAGGTATAGCTCAAAGGAGAAAATAGAACAACACTACCTCCTTAAATTGTATCTGGTCAGCCCCAGCTGCGGGAGCGCACCAGGAAATCTCCTGGTGTCCTGGTTGGCCAATCCAGCCTTGCATTTACACTTGTTAAATAATTTTCCCAAAAGTATCCATATAAACCTTTCAGCGATAATACTTTTATCAGAATATTCCACCCAAATATTTGAGCTGATAATAGCATATATAGTGGGTAGTCATGTGTGGGGCTGCTCAGCACAGCACCCTTATTCCCATCACTTTTTAAGCCCTGTCCCAACATTTAGTGTTATCTATGTAAATAAAAAAATAACACTATATATTACTTCTCCTGAAACCATTAGCACTTCAAAAACTAAATACAGGATGTACATTGCATATTCTCATGCCCTCAACCTTGACATTGTGGGACCTCAAAAGTTTTGGGGCCCAGGGCAAGTGCCCCTCTCACTCTGCATAAAGGGCAGATGTGCCTTGGAGTCCAACATGTCATGTCTCATCTATATTAACTTCCATCCCATATCTTCTGGGAACTAATAAAAAAACTCAAGCAGTATACATATATTTTAACTATCAGCCAAGTCTAAACATTTTTAACCCCTTAGCGACCAACGACGTCCTGCAAAAAAATGCAGCTAACGACCAAGGACGTACCCCCGTACGTCGTTGGTCTTTGAAAGCGGTGGAAGTGATCCTGATCACTTCCAGCCGCTTTCTTGTTATTGCAGTGAAGCCTCGATATTGAGGCATCCTGCAATAACAATTTTTAGAAGTCCGATGCAGAGGGAGACACTCTGTGGCCCTCTCTGCATCATGCATTGATGTCGGCAAGTGTTGGTGAATGGGTGCATCAGTTGTTAGGCTGGTGGGCAGCCCATCAATGTCCTTCCTGTCCGATCACTTCCCGATTATGTTACCTGTTGTCGGCGGAAGAGGCGAGGGGGGACTGGAGGTAGTGTGTGCACGCACATGCGCGTGCACGCGTGGCGATCAGCAAGATTTTCATTTAAAAAAAATAAATGTAACAATGGTGGGGCTCTACTGGGGTTGGGAAAGAGATCGCGGAGGTGGAGGGAGGTAAGATATCGAGGGGGGGCATCTACACTACAGAAAATATGGTTTATAAAAATAAATAATTAAAATACACACCGCTAGATTACGAGTTGTGCATTAGGTTAAAAAAGCAGCGTTAAGAGGTCCTAATGCTGCTTTTTAACACTCTCTGGTATTACGAGTCTTGCAGGTACAGGTGTATCACTCACTTTTATGGCCAGACTTGGAAATACCGCAAATCCACTTACGTAAATTGCGTATCCTCTTTTTTCAATGGGACATGCATAGCGCCGGTATTTCTAGTCTGCCAAAAAGTGAGCGGTACACCCTCTCCTGTCAAGACTGATACCGCATTTTAAAGTCAGAAGTTAGGAGTTTTACACTACAACGCCGTAGCATAAAACTCCTAACTAAAGTGCTAAAAAGTACACTAACACCCATAAACTACCTATTAACCCCTAAACCGAGGCCCTCCCTCATCGCAAACACTAAAATAAAAATTTTAACCCCTAATCTGCTGAACCGGACATTGTCGCCATTATAATAAACATATTAACCCCTAAACCGCAGCACTCCCACCTCGCAAACATTAGTTAAATATTATTAACCCCTAATCTGCCGTCCCTAACATCGCCGACACCTAACTACATTTATTAACCCCTAATCTGCAGTCCCCAACGTCGCCACCACTATACTATAGTTATTAACCCCTAAATCTAAGTCTAACCCTAACACCCCCTAACTTAAATACAATTAAAAGAAATCTAAATAAAAATTCCTATCATTAACTAAATAATTTCTATTTAAAACTAAATACTTACCTATAAAATAAACCCTAAGCTAGCTACAATATAACTAATAGTTACATTGTATCTAGCTTAGGGTTTATTTTTATTTTACAGGCAAGTTTGTATTTATTTTAACTAGGTAGAATAGTTACTAAATAGTTATTAACTATTTAATCACTACCTAGCTAAAATAAATACAAAGTTACCTGTAAAATAAAACCTAACGTAAATTTCAATTACACCTATCACTACACTATAATTAAATTATTTCCCTAAATTAAATACAATTAAATACAATTAAATAAAATTATCTAAAGTACAAAAAAACAAACACTAAATTACAGAAAATAATAAACAAATTACACGATTTTTAAACTAATTACATCTAATATAATCCCCCTCACAAAATAAAAAAGCCCCCCCCCCCCCAAAAAAAAAATGCCCTACCCTACAATAAATTACAAATAGCCCTTAAAAGGGCCTTTTGTGGGGCATTGACCCAAAGTAATCAGCTCTTTTACCTGTAAAAAAATTACAAATCCCCCCAAAATTAAAACCCACCACCCACACAACAAACCCTACTCTAAAACCCACCCAATACCCCCTTAAAAAACCTAACACTAACCCCTTGAAGATCACCTTACCAGGAGAAGTCTTTATCCAATCGAGCCAAAGTCCTCAATGAAGCCGGGAGAAGTCTTCATCCAAGCCGGGGGCGAAGTGGTCCTCCAGATGGGCAGAAGTCTTCATCCAGACGGCATCTTCTATCTTCATCCATCCGGCGCGGAGCGGGTCCATCTTCAAGACATCCGATGCGGAGCATACTCTTCATCCGACAGCTAAGACTGAATGAAGGTTCCTTTAAATGATGCCATCCAAGATGGCGTCCCTTCAATTCTGGATAAAATTCTATCAGCCAATCTGAATTAAGGTAGAAAAAATCCTATTGGCTGTTCCAATCAGCCAATAGAATGCAAGCTCAATCCTATTGGCTGATTGGATCAGCCAATAGGATTTTTTCTACCTTAGTTCCGATCGGCTGATAGAATTCTATAAGCCAATCGGAATTGAAGGGACGCCATCTTGGATGACGTAATTTAAAGGAACCTTTATTCAGTCTTAGCCATCTGATGAAGAGGATGCTCCGTGTCGGATGTCTTGAAGATGGACCCGCTCCACGCCGGATGGATGAAGATAGAAGATGTCGTCTGGATGAAGACTTCTGCCTGTCTGGATGACCACTTCGCCCGGCTTGGATCAAGACTTCTCCCGGCTTCGTTGAGGACTTCGGCCCGGTTGGATGAAGACTTCTCCCGGTAAGGTGATCTTCAAGGGGTTAGTGTTAGGTTTTTTTAAGGGGGTATTGGGTGGGTTTTAGAGTAGGGTTGGTTGTGTGGGTGGTGGGTTTTAATGTTGGGGGGATTTGTAATTTTTTTTACAGGTAAAAGAGCTGATTACTTTGGGGCAATGCCCCGCAAAAGGCCCTTTTAAGGGCTATTTGTAATTTAGTGTAGGGTAGGGCTTTTTCTTGGGGGGGGGCTTTTTTATTTTGTTAGGGGGATTAGATTAGGTGTAATTAGTTTAAAAATCTTGTAATTTGTTTATTATTTTCTGTAATTTAGTGAGGGGTTTGTACTTTAGATAATTTTATTTAATCGTATTTAATTGTATTTAATTTAGGGAAATTATTTAATTATAGTGTAGTGTTAGGTGTAATTGTAACTTAGGTTAGGTTTTATTTTACAGGTAACTTTGTATTTATTTTAGCTAGGTAGTTATTAAATAGTTAATAACTTTTTAAAAACTATTCTACATAGTTAAAATAAACACAAAGTTGCCTGTAAAATAAAAATAAATCCTAAGATAGCTACAATGTAACTATTAGTTATATTGTAGCTAGCTTAGGGTTTATTTTATAGGTATTTAGTTTTAAATAGGAATTATTTAGTTAATGATAGGAATTTTTATTTAGATTTCTTTTAATTATATTTAAGTTAGGGGGTGTTAGGGTTAGACTTAGGTTTAGAGGTTAATACATTTTGTATAGTGGCAGCGACGTTGGGGGCGGCAGATTAGGGGTTAATACGTGTAGGTAGGTGTCGGCGACATTGGGGGCAGCAAAGTAGGGGTTAATAAATATAATGTAGGGTTCGGCGATGTTGGGGGCAGCAGATTAGGGGTTCATAAGTATAATGTATGAGGCTGCGGTGTCCGGAGCGGCAGATTAGGGTTTAATAATTATAATGTAGGTGTCGGCGATGTCGGGGGCGGCAGATTAGGGGTTAATAAGTGTAAGATTAGGGGTGTTTAGACTCGGGGTTCATGTTAGGGTGTTAGGTATAGACATAAAATGTGTTTCCTCCATAGGAATCAATAGGGCTGCGTTAAGGAGCTTTACACTGCTTTTTTGTAGGTATTAGACTATTTTTCAGCTGGCTCTCCCCGTTGATTCCTATGGGGAAATCGTGCATGAGCATGTTACACCAGCTCACCGCTAACGTAAGCAGCGCTGGTATTGGAGTGCGGTAATGAGCAAAATTTTGCTCAACGCTCACTTTTTGTCTGGTTTGTAAAAATTCGTAATACCAGCGCTGTCTGTAAGTGAGCGGTGAGGCTAAACTGCTCATTAGCAAGGCACAGCCTCTAACGCAAAACTCGTAATCTAGGTGACAGTTTTTAGGGGCAAACTGGGTACTGGCAGACAGCTGCCAGTACCCAAGATGGCGGCAAATAGCTAGAGGGGGGAGGGTTAGAGAGCTGAATGGGGGGATCAGGGAGGTTGGGGGCTAAGAGGGGATCCAACACTGCAGAATGAATTAAAAGAAATAAAAAAAAATAAAAAATTGCTTTTTATTTTAGTACTGGCAGACTTTTTGGCGGTGACAATTGTAAGGTGGGGGGGAGAGAGCTATTTTAGGGGGGTCAGGGAGAGTTCAGGGGGTGGGATGTGTCAGGTGGGAGGCTGATCTCTACACTAAAGCTAAAATTAACCCTGCAAGCTACCTAATTAACCCCTTCACTGCTAGACATAATACACGTGTGTATGTCTGCTATTTCTGAGCAAAGGGGATCCCAGAGAAGCTTTTACAACAATTTGTGCAATAATTGCACAAGCTGTTTGTAAATAATTTCAGTGAGAAACCTAAAATTGTGAAACATTTTACGTTTTTTTTTTATTTGATCGCATTTGGCTGTGAAATGGTGGCATGACATAAACCAAAATGGGCCTAGATCAATACTTTGGATTGTCTACTACACTACACTAAAGCTAAAATTAACCCTGCAAGCTCCCTAATTAACCCCTTCACTGCTGGGCATAATTCACGTTTGTTGCGCAGCGCCATTTAGCGGCCTTCTAATTGCCAAAAAGCAATGCCAAAGCCATATATATCTGCTATTTCTGAACAAAGAGGATCCCAGAGAACCATTTACAATCATTTGTGCCATAATTGCAAAAGCATTTTTTTTTATTTGATTGCATTTGCCGGTGAAATGGTGGCATGAAATATTCCAAAATGGGCCTAGATCTATACTTTGGGTTGTCTACTAAAAAAAATATATACATGTGAAGGGATATTCAGGGATTCCTGAAAGATATCAGTGTCCCAATGTAACTATCACTAATTTTGAAAAAAAGTGGTTTGGAAATAGCAAAGTGCTACTAGTAATTATGGCCATATAACTTGCAAAAAAAGCAAAGAACATGTAAACATTGGGTATTTCTAAACTCAGGTCAAAATTTAGAAACTATTTAGCATGGGTGTCTTTTGGTGGTTTTAGATGAGTAACAGATTTTGGGGGTCAAAGTTAGAAAAAGTGTGTTTTCAATTTTTTTCCTCATATTTTATATTTTTTTATAGTAAATTATAAGATATGATGAAAATAATAGTATCTTTAGAAAGTACATTTAATGGCGAGAAAAACGGTATATACTATGTGTGGGTACAGTAAATGAGAAATAGGACAATTACAGCTAAACACAAACACCGCAAAAATGTAAAAATAGTCTTGGTCCAAAAAAGTCTGTGGTCCTTAAGGGGTTAAAACAAATTAACATCTTGTTTGCTAGAATTGAATTTCAATAGCCAAACTCCACCCACCATTTGCTTTTTTTTGGAAAAGTCAATCTGGCTTTGAGCCAGCAGACAATAAGGCTAGTCCTGATCATAAAGCAAGTATTAAAGGGACACTAAACCCACATATTTTATTTAATGATTCAGATAGAACATGCAATTTTATGCAACTTTCTAATTTACTCCAATTATCAATTTTTCTTTGTTCTCTTGCTATCTTTATTTAAAAAGCAGCAATGTAAAGCTTAAGGGTTGAGAACCTGGGTTATGCTTATTATTATTATTATTATTATAGGTTATTTGTAGAGCACCAACAGATTCCGCAGTGCTATTAACAAAGACGTAGTACAACAAAACAATTATAGGGATCAAATGGGTAGAGGGCCCTGCCAAGAGTTGCACTGTTGTAGTCAGCTCTTGAGAAGGTGATGAACAAACAGCTGAACTCTTAGGCTTACATGCTAAGGGGGTTCAGGGGATAGCAATGGAGGAGAGGAACTGGTATAAATAAAGGTTAGCATAGGTTGTATGCATCCCTGAACAGTAGAGTCTTTAGGGAGCACTTGAAGCTTTTAAAACTAGAAGAAAGTCTTGTGGAGCGAGGCAGAGAGTTCCACAAGATGGGAGCCAGTCTGGAGAAGTCCTGTAAACGGACTGTCACGCTCAGCTGCTGGGAAGCTCTGCAGTCCTCTCTGTGTGCTTGATTGACAGGTGTCTGAGCCACCCCTTCCTGATGATGTCACAACCAGGCTTTATATTCTTGGCTTCCTGTTTCTCAAGTGCCAGTTTGTTTGTTAACTTTTTGGCTTCTGATAGGATTTCTCTGAGGAATCTCTCTAACCGCTGCTTTTCTGTTGCCAATCTCTTCAAGGATTTACTATGCTGGATTAACCTTCAACCTCCTGATTACCTGTCTCCAAACAATGCAAGTACTGTTTGTTTTGTGAAACTTTCAATCAGCATGTTTACCTGTTTCCAAACTCTGCAAATACAATTATTCTGTGTTAACCTTCAAACTACCAGCTTACCTGTTGCTGTCTCTGCAAGTTCTGAAAACACAGTGTTAACCTTCAAACTACCTGATTACATGTTGTTAATTCTGCAAGTTCTGACTACACAGTGTTTACCCTCAAACTGCCTGATTACCTGTTGCATACTCTGCAAAGACTGTCTACACAGTGTTAACTCTCAAACTGCCTGATTACCTGTTGCATACTCTGCAAAGACTGTCTACACAGTGTTAACTCTCAAACTGCCTGATTACCTGTTGCATACTCTGCAAAGACTGTCTACACAGTTTTAACTCTCAAACTGCCTGATTACCTGTTGCATACTCTGCAAAGACTGTCTACTCAGTGTTAACCCTCAAACTGCCTGATTACCTGTTGCATACTCTGCAAAGACTGTCTACTCAGTGTTAACCCTCAAACTGCCTGATTACCTGCTGCATACTCTGCAAAGACTGTCTACACAGTGTTAACCTTCAGACTGCCTGATAACAAATGACCTACTCCTGCATTATTAACTGTTTCCTGTTTTACCCTTCTGTCTGAGTATAAGTGGACTATCCCTGCTCTCCTGATATTGTGGAAGACATTTCCTGAAACCAGTTCCTTATTCAGAAGTCTATCTGGCTGATATCATGAATTACTTTGGCACAGGCTAACCCTGCTCCATATTGTGAGTACTTTGTTTTTTGGAGGTTGTCGTGGGGTCACGTCCTGGATTAAACTCAGAGTGCAAGGGTGTTGTTTAAGTTCGCCCTAGTATTTGGGTCTTCTTCTGGACATTTCCTAACCTGACAGTACAAACTGGCCATAATATGGACCCTGACGAGTTATCCAGGGCTGTGGCTCTACAAGGGCAACTTCTAGGAAATCATTCTGCTCATTTGCAATCTTTGGATTCCAAGCTTGACCAGATTACTGCTCTGCTACATAACCTCTCCGCTCCTTCTCAAGCGACGGTGACTCCTGCTGCCACTGCTACTAGCACCAATGCTGTCTTTAATCCACCTCAAACTGTTGGACAGGATATACCACGAATCCCACTTCCAGATAAATATGATGGTAATCCTGAAGAATGCTGTGGATTCCTTAATCAGTGTCGTTTACACTTCAGAAACAATCCTCAAGTTTTTTCCAATTCTACTTCCAAAATCACCTTTATTATTTCTCTCTTGAAGGGTAAGGCTCTAGCCTGGGTGTCCCCTCTTTTAGAGAAGAATGATCCGTTACTACAGGATGTGGAATTATTTGTGTCCATTTTTTCTTCTGTTTTTTTTTTTTTTTTTTTTTTAAATAATTTTTATTGAGGTATTCAGAGCATACACAAACAAAGTCAGTTATTAATCGTGGCAACACGCCTATAGACATACAGCAGAACTCATAAATACAATACATAGGCATGTCTTAGAAAGCTTAAACAACAGTAGATTCTCAACAGGAGAATATGCACAAAACCACGTACAGTACCCCATTTTATGTATAAACATGTTAGCTTGGACAAGTCAAAAATATCTTAATACATGTGAATTCTGAGACCTGGTTTTTGTAGAGAGATTTTGAACAAGAACATGTAGGTCCTTATGAGTCCACGTCCTTTAACTTCAGATATTATAGAAAACATCCCTCTAAGATATAGAAAGGGCACAAACCCCGTTAAAGGGATAAGTGGTGAGGACTATAGTTGACTGTGAGAGGGTGTTAAGTTTAGTTTCTCCGTATACCCTTAAGGTTGCTATAGGCTTGTGTAAGCCTCAAATTGTGAAAAAATTAAGTAAAATACTAAAACCTACTAGTAAGTGCATAAAAAAAAAAAAAAAACCTCACTGGTTTTAACAAACATATAAATCTGTCACAGTACACTGATAGGCCACTCATCTAAATTCTTTGGGGAGCAAACCCTTACATACACATCAATAGACATTTAGCTTAATATATACAATTAAATGTGAAAATACAGGTAATAGGGTTACAGCATAATTTTACAGAATCAGATGAGTGAACCTTGTTGTAATATAAACATGGAACTGGTATTTTAGAACATATTTAGGGCTCATACAACCATTGAAACTAGAAGTTATAAAAAACAGTATTAACCATATCAGAAAGTTATATTGTTCCTTCATTAGACTGTGGCCAGCTGGGCACAATATTCTCCATATAATAAACAGGAGACTGTATATGTTCCACAGTGGATGGTGTGCTGGGAGCTAAGTGCTATGTCTCTAAGAGACAAGAAATTATAATGCTTTTAGTCTATGGGTGGCATGTTAACAGAGACACCAGTCTCTGTAGGTAGTTGGTCATCATATACTAGTTGCAAACCAAATATAGAACCTCACCACAATGGGTAACCTGCATACAGAGAAATATAATAGGTGAGCAGTTCAGGAGGAAGGCTTTCTTAACCAATTTGAAGCAGACAAAATTGGGTTAACAAGCAAATATAAAGAGAATGTCCCTATTAAGCACTCAAAATAATAAAAGCTGTGTCTTCAACCATGATGCCCTCCAAAATCCCACCTCCAAAGTGCAACATAAAACAGGGGGGTCCTGCCTCTCTCATATACACGTCTAAAAAAAAAAAGAAAAATCAGACACTGACACTGGATTCTCTGCAGCCTTATATGACAAACATATATTGCCTCATTTTAGCAGCTACTTTATTGTTTATAAAGACATGCTTAGCCTGCAATAGCTGATGATCAAAGAGCCTGCAGGGGATGTCTGCAAGTTGTAGATTAGCATTAGCCCCCTCACTAATTGTTGTAGCAAAAAATAACTAAGACACTGTACAATAGAACAGCACTCCCCATACCTTTAAACAAACCCACCATAAATCAGCAGTTTCCCTACAGAAAAAAACAAAAAAAAAGGAACATGAAGACTGACTTTTAGAGGAAAGAATACTTAGAGGGAAACCAATAAAACATAAGTAAATAAACAAACAGAAGAACACAGTCAATCAATTATCCGATGCCAGACCGAATGTTCACTGAAAAGGAGGCACTTAAACATGAACGGCTTTCAGAACCCTCAGAGGGGTTATATTGCTGGCCATAAAAAATGTTCCCCTGTGACAGAAAACACAGCCCAGCATTATCCAAAGTCGCCCCTCTCTCCTTCGAGCTGTCCAAAGCAGGCAGGGAATTAGCAATGTCCAGAGGAGAGTTAACTTCAATAAACAGTCTCCTGTCATCAGTAAAATTTATAGCATGTGAGATAGCACTAGTCTGCTGATCGCATACCTGGTAGTCACCCCCCATGTTCTTCCCGGCAGAGGTTGCTCCCTGATCAGTCAAAGAGTGATTGTCCTGAGAAGGGGGGCCGGCCGCATCCCCCCAACCAGAAACATGACACAAGGGAGAGAGCCCTCCACAATCACTCTTCAAAGCAGTGTCATAGTTTCCCTCCATGCTGGTCAGCTCAGTAGACATACTTAGGTGTTCTCTAGGGTTAATCAAAATGGTGTCTGCTCCTCCTCTTCTTTTAGCTTCAGGCTGTTCACACAGTGCTGCTGTAGATTCAACAATAGATGTGAGGCGATCAAGCCTAGTAGTAATTAGGAATTCAAACTCCTGCATATAAGCCTGTATGGCTAAAAACACATCCTCCTGAACTACAGCCATGACAAGGCTGCACGACCCGGGTTGCCGGGGGGGGGGTATTAGGAGCTTTCCAAACAGGCTGCCGCCTACAGCCCTAATGATCCGGATCTGTGCTGCAAAGTCATGTATTCAGGAATGCCTTATATAAATCTCTTCAGCGAGATATAATGAAGCAGAATATGTACTTTAGTAGTGTAGATAATGCCTGATTCTACTAATAATCGGCGGATTATTGGTAGTTCTTTTCCAGCTTCAGATATTGCGACCAGTTAGGATTGCTGCCCGGACACGCCCCCTTTTCTTCTGTTTTTGACAAGCCTGGGCGGTCTGCAGCTGCTGAGGCAGGATTGTTGGATCTGAGACAGGGATCCCCTTCGGTAGCTGAATATGCTATTGAATTCAGGACTTTAGCCGCAGAAACTGATTGGAACCATGGAGCCTTACGGGCAGCCTTTCGCAAAGGACTTTGCGAACGCCTTAAGGATGAACTTGGAGGGTCTTATTACTTTATGTATTATGTATTACTCTTGACGCCCGGCATTCTGAACGTCTTCAGGAGAGAGATAGGAATCGGAGATCCTTTGTTAAATCTTCTTTTCGTCCTCCTATTCGAACCTCAAGTCTTTCTAATAATAATTCCCAATCTCCTGAGTCTGTGGAACCCATGGAAGTAGGAGCTATTAAATTGTCAGAAGCTGAACGCCATAGAAGGCGTACTCTTGGGTTATGTCTGTATTGTGGTACCAAAGGACATTTACTGAAGGACTGTCCTATCCGGCCAGTAAAAGCCAAGGCTTAACTTTTGATAGAGGGACAGAGTTAAGCCAGAATCCCATGTCTTCCCTCAATTCTAAACTTTTTGTTCCTGTAACTATCTCTTTTGGAAACACCAAGTTTCGAGCTCAAGCTCTCATCGATTCTGGAGCTGCTGGAGTATTCATTGATTCAAACTTTGCTGACTCTCTCAGGATTCCTCTTCAAGCCAAGAAACAGTTAATTAAGGTAACTACTGTCAGTGGACAGCCTCTAGGTACTGGTATCATACAACATTCTACCATTCCTCTTCTTTTGACTGTGGGCATACTTCATTCTGAAATTATTCGTTTTGATGTCATTTCTTCTCCCCACATACCATTGATTGTTGGGTTACCTTGGTTGCAGCTTCATGATCCAGTTTTCTCATGGTCTAAAGGAGAATTTATTTCCTGGGGAACTACCTGTTTCAAACATTGCCTGCAAAATCCCTCTAAACCATCCTGTCCTGTCGTAGCTATGGTGGAAGTTCCTGAATCATTGCCCAATTACTATCATGCCTTTTGTGATGTGTTTTCTAAAAAAGAGGCTGAGACGTTACCTCCACACTGGATATTTGACTGTCCTATCGAATTGTATTCAGGGGCTCCTCTACCTAAGGGAAGGACCTATCCCCTCTCTCGTCAAGAAAATGTCTCTCTTGAGGAATACATAAAGGACAACTTAGCCAGAGGATTCATTCGTCCTTCCTCTTCACCTGTGGGTGCAGGTTTTTTCTTCATTGGGAAAAAAGATGGAGGTCTTCGTCCCTGTATTGATTATCGAGCCTTGAATCAGATTACTGTCAAAAACAGCTATCCTCTGCCGCTCATTTCTGAGTTACTCGATCGTCTTCAAGGTGCTTCTATTTTTTCCAAGTTAGATCTCCGTGGGGCCTACAATCTGGTCAGAATCCGTAAAGGAGACGAATGGAAGACGGCATTTAACACAAGATTTGGTCACTACGAGTATCTAGTAATGCCATTTGGATTGTGCAATGCACCAGCAGTATTTCAGCACTTTGTCAACGAAATCTTCAGAGATTATCTAAATCAATTTGTTATCATTTACCTCGATGACATTCTAATCTATTCGAAAACATTACAGGAACATGTACATCATGTAAGACTGGTTCTTCAGAGGTTACGAGACAATTCCCTGTTCGCTAAATTGGAGAAATGCTCTTTTCATCAGAGTTCCATCCCCTTTTTGGGGTATATAATTTCTGAATCAGGTTTTGAGATGGATCCTGCTAAACTGTCGGCTATCAAGGACTGGCCCAGACCAACTACTCTCAAATCCCTGCAGAGGTTTCTTGGCTTTGCCAATTACTATAGAAAGTTTATAAAGAACTTTGCTGACATCACGTCTCCACTCACTTCTCTTACTAAGAAAGGGCAAAATTGTAAGAACTGGTCCTCTTCGGCAGTACAGGCTTTTGAAATGCTAAAATCAGCATTTTCTTCTGCACCTCTTCTCAGTCATCCAATTCCTGATTTCCAGTTTATTTTGGAGGTTGACGCTTCCTCTATAGCAGCTGGAGCTGTTCTCTCCCAACGTGATCCGACTACCAGCAAGATACATCCTGTGGCGTTCTTTTCGAAAAAATTCAATCCTGCCGAGTTAAATTATGATGTGGGCAATAAGGAGCTTTTGGCTATAAAATTAGCTTTGGATGAATGGAGGCATTGGTTAGAGGGTACCAGTCAACCTTTTTTCATTCTGACAGATCACAAGAATCTTTTATACCTCCAAACAGCTACACGTCTCAATCCTCGTCAGGCTCGGTGGGCCTTGTTCTTCTCCAGGTTTAATTTTGTACTTTCCTATGTTCCTGGTTCAAAAAATTCCAAAGCAGATGCTTTATCTAGGCAGTTCCAATCTTCTGAACCTTCTCCATTGGATTCAGAACCTATACTACGTCCAGTCAAAGTTTTGGCTCAAGTATCCTCTTTTCCAGTACAGTCTTTACATGCTGATCAAGTCCGGGTACCATCTTCTTGCAAACTACCTTCTGGTATCCTGTATGTACCCAAAGGATTATGTCTTAAGCTTCTACATTGGGCTCATGACAACATTTCAGCAGGTCATCCGGGTATAACCAATACATTGTGGAAACTGAAGCAGCATGTTTGGTGGTCCACTATGAGGAGGGATGTTAAGGATTATATTGCTGCTTGTAGTTCTTGTGCTTCGAACAAACAATCTTCTCATCGACCGTTTGGTCTATTACACCCTCTTCCTATTCCTCATTACCCTTGGTCTCACTTATCCATGGACTTTGTTACAGATCTTCCTGTTTCTGCTGGAAATACGACCATTTGGGTAGTGGTGGATCGGTTCTCCAAGTCTGCTCACTTCATACCTCTTCCAGGCTTGCC
This sequence comes from Bombina bombina, assembly GCF_027579735.1. Taxonomy (NCBI): domain Eukaryota; kingdom Metazoa; phylum Chordata; class Amphibia; order Anura; family Bombinatoridae; genus Bombina; species Bombina bombina. Next base: position 1,047,065,396 of record NC_069503.1, read on the forward strand.
TTCAGCTCAAAGACTTTCTGAACTCTTTGTTCTACATATATCTCGTTTACATGGTTTTCCCAGTAACATAGTCTCAGATCGTGGAGTCCAATTTCTTTCCAAATTTTGGAGGTCTTTTTGTAAACACTTCGGAATCAACATATCAATTTCTACTGCACGCCATCCTCAATCCAACGGACAGACTGAGCGTGTAAATCAAGCGTTGGAATCTTTTCTAAGACATTATGTAGACCATCACCACTCCAACTGGTCTCAGTTATTGCTTTTGGCGGAATTAGCTCACAACTCACGTTATAACGCCTCATTACAGACCTCTCCCTTTAAGGCAGCTTATGGATTTGAACCTAGAACCTTTCCTATGATTACCAGTTCTACTGAAGTCCCTGGAGCAGATCGTACAGTGAAAAATCTCAGTAATCACTGGCAACTCATTCGTCAAAATCTACTCTCTTCTTCCTTAAGACATAAGAAATATGCAGATTGCAGAAGGTGCAAGGCTCCTTTACTTCGTACTGGAGACAGAGTATTTTTATCCACCAGATTCATACGTCTAAAACAACCTTGTACCAAGTTGGGTCCTAAGTACATTGGACCTTTTCAAATTGTTTCCAGAGTTTGTTCTTCTGCATACCGCCTGGCCTTACCCAAGACTCTCAAGATCCATCCAGTGTTTCATGTCTCCCTACTCAAGCCAGTCATCTACAATCGGTACTCTATCAAGAGTAAACCACCTCCTCCACTTTCCGTAGAGGGAACTTCTGAGTTTGAAGTCAGCCAGATTCTCGATTCCAAGCTACGGGGCAATCGGCTGTACTACCTGGTCCATTGGAAGGGTTATCCTATCTCTGAACGAACTTGGGAACCGGCCTCTCATGTTCATGCTCCAGCTCTTGTTAAGTCTTTTCACAAGAAATACCCTGCCAGGCCCGGTCGGGTCCCCCGGAGGGGTCCTTGAGGAGGGGGCACTGTCACGCTCAGCTGCTGGGAAGCTCTGCAGTCCTCTCTGTGTGCTTGATTGACAGGTGTCTGAGCCACCCCTTCCTGATGATGTCACAACCAGGCTTTATATTCTTGGCTTCCTGTTTCTCCAGTGCCAGTTTGTTTGTTAACTTTTTGGCTTCTGATAGGATTTCTCTGAGGAATCTCTCTAACTGCTGCTTTTCTGTTGCCAATCTCTTCAAGGATTTACTATGCTGGATTAACCTTCAACCTCCTGATTACCTGTCTCCAAACAATGCAAGTACTGTTTGTTTTGTGAAACTTTCAATCTGCATGTTTACCTGTTTCCAAACTCTGCAAATACAATTATTCTGTGTTAACCTTCAAACTACCAGCTTACCTGTTGCTGTCTCTGCAAGTTCTGACAACACAGTGTTAACCTTCAAACTACCTGATTACATGTTGTTAATTCTGCAAGTTCTGACTACACAGTGTTTACCCTCAAACTGCCTGATTACCTGTTGCATACTCTGCAAAGACTGTCTACACAGTGTTAACTCTTAAACTGCCTGATTACCTGTTGCATACTCTGCAAAGACTGTCTACACAGTGTTAACTCTCAAACTGCCTGATTACCTGTTGCATACTCTGCAAAGACTGTCTACTCAGTGTTAACCCTCAAACTGCCTGATTACATGTTGCATACTCTGCAAAGACTGTCTACACAGTGTTAACCTTCAGACTGCCTGATAACAAATGACCTACTCCTGCATTATTAACTGTTTCCTGTTTTACCCTTCTTCTGTCTGAGTATAAGGGGACTATCCCTGCTCTCCTGATATTGTGGAAGACATTTCCTGAAACCAGTTCCTTATTCAGAAGTCTATCTGGCTGATATCATGAATTACTTTGGCACAGGCTAACCCTGCTCCATATCGAGAGTACTTTGTTTTTTGGAGGTTGTCGTGGGGTCACATCCTGGATTAAACTCAGAGTGCAAGGGTGTTGTTTAAGTTCGCCCTAGTATTTGGGTCTTCTTCTGGACATTTCCTAACCTGACACGGGAGTGTGATGAGGTGACAAGAGAGGAGGAGAGTATGAGGTCATGAACAGAGCGAAGGGGACGGGTGGGAGAGAATCTGTAGACAAGGTCTGAGATATAGGGGGAGCAGTTGAGGGCTTTGTATGTCAGAATGAGAATTTTGTGTTTGATCCTAGAGGCAAGAGGAAGCCAGTGAAGAGATTGGCAGAGAGGTGCAGCAGATGAAGAGCGACGTGTAAGGAAGATGAGTCTGGCAGAGGCATTCATTATGGATTGTAAAGGACAGAGTTGCAGTAATCTAGGTGGGAGAGAATGAGAGAGTGGATTAAAATCTTAGTTGTGTTTTGTGTAAGGAAGTGTCTAATTTTAGAGATGCTTTTAAGGTGGAAGCGGCAGGCTTTAGCCAATGACTGAATGTGAGGAGTGAAGGAAAGATCGGAGTCAAATGTGACCCCAAGACATTGGGCATGCGGGGTAGGGGTAATGGTGGAGTTGTCGACAGGTATAGAGAGATTGGGGGTGGAGAGTTTAGAAGAAGGGGGAAAATAGGTAGCTCAGTTTTGGAGAGATTTAGCTTGAGGTAGTGAGAGGACATCCAGTTGGAGATGTGAGAAAGACAGTTAGTGACACGGGTTAGCAAGGAAGGAGAAAGGTCTGGTGCAGAGAAGTAGATTTGGTGTCATCGGCAAACAAATGATATTGTAAACCATGGGACTTTATTAGGGAACCTAGTGATGACGTGTAGATTGAGAAGAGAAGGGGACCGAGGACAGAGCCTTGCGGTACTCCGACAGAAAGTGGTGATGGGCAGAGGAGGCCCCAGAGAAGGCTACACTAAAGGTACGGTTTGACAGGTAGGAAGAGAGCCACGAGAGGGCTGTGTCACATATGCCGAAGGATTGGAGGGTTGGGAGCAAGAGAGGGTGGTCAACAGTGTCAAAGGCTGCAGACAGATCATGGAGGATAAGCAGAGAGAAGTGGCCTTTTGATTTTTCTGTAAGTAGGTCGTTGGTTACCTTAACAATTGCTGTCTCTGTGGAGTGATGGGGACAAAATCCAGATTGCAATGGGTCAAGGAGGGAGTTTATTGTAAGGAAATGGGAAAGGCGTGCATAAGCTAGTTTTTCAAGAAGCTTTGATGCAAGAGGGAGAAGAGAAATAGGGCGGTAGTTGGATGGGGAGGTAGGATCAAGGGAAGGTTTTTTGAGGATAGGTGTGACCAGTGCATGTTTCAGCAATGAGGGAAATATACTGGTGCTGAGGGAGAGGTTGAAAGTGTGTGTCAGTATAGGGGTAAGGGTGGCAGAGAGGGAGGGGAGTAGCTGTGAGGGAATAGGGTCAAGGGGACAGGTAGTGAGGTGAGAGCGCAGTATAAGCAGTATAATGTAGTCACCAATAAGCAATTGCTATCCAGGGTGCTGAACCTAATATAAGCTGACTCCTAAGCTTTAAATAGCAAGAGAACGAAGAAAGGGTGATAATAGGAGTAAATTAGAAAGTTGCTTAAAATTGCATGCTCTTTCTGAATCATTAAATAAATAATTTGGGTTTAGTATCCCTTTAATAGAACAGCAAACTCATATTTAAACTTTCATGATTCAGATAATGCATACAATTTTTTTTTTAAATATTTATTTATATCCAACTAGGAAACATAACAATCAGATAACAATAAAAAAGAAACATAGAAATTGAGAAAAAAAACAAGAACAAAACTTTTTCCAAACCATACCTTGGGTATAACAAATATACATATAATACAAAATATTGCACATTCAATTCTATGTTCTAAGTACACAAACTCTTTGAATGTACCTTACAAAAATAAAAAGAATAACCCAAGAGTAACACTATGCTTCTCAATACTCTATACCTTGTTGAGTTTTTATTTTTACATAGACATTGCTACAAAAATAAACAACACAATACCCCAAAACATAAAAGAAGGAGAAAAAAAAAAAAAAAGAAAAGAAAGAACAACAAAAAAGAAAGAAAGCCCTTCACCACCTCCCTAGCAAGACTAATTCAGAATTACGTAAGGGGTGTATCAAATATTCAACTTCCGTAGGAGAAAAAGCTTTTATGAATGCTGACCATTTGAGAAAGAACTTAACAACGTCGACATCATTATCAACACTAATATTATATTGTTCGAGGATGCATTGTTTTTTTAAACAATTTTTAATTTCTGATATACTAGGAATCGTGCGCGTTTTCCATTTTTTAAAAATGAGATATCTAACAGCCAATATAGTTATATTAATAAATTTAACATTAAGTTGTTTATCTTCTGGGTTAAAAAAAAGAAAAATTATATGTCTACCTATTAGATTTAATGAGGGGAGCTTTAATACTTTACAAAGCCAAAATTGCACTTTGCACCATACATTCTTAATTTTAGGGCAGGTCCATAACATGTGCAGAAGGTTTGCAGAGGGGAACAAACATTTAGGACATGTGGTGAAATTCTTTTTTCCACATCTAACTCCTTTTTCTGGTGTAAAATATGTCATATGTAACAACTTCAGGTGAGATTCTCTCCATGTAGCCGAGAGGGTTGTCTGAGCAACCTTTTGAATTGAAAAAGAAGGTATCTTAGATTCTACTTCCTGAGATAACAATATGGCCCAATTAATAGCAATTTTATCAAGATTAATTGTGCCCCTATCGGAAACAAGAATCAAATAACAAGGAGATATTGACATAAGTCCATTTTTGGCCAGGATAAACTAGTTCTCCAGATGTCCCAGTGACCAACTCTAACCATATTCATTCACTAACTTCATAACATAGTGTCTAGCCTGAAGATAAGCAAAAAAAATTCCCTGGGAGATATTGAATTCCACCCTAAGAGCATCAAATGATTTCACACATCTTTTTTCTATATCAAGCATCTGAAGGACATTAACAAGCCCTTGGGTCCTCCACTTTAAGAAGATTGGAGATGGTGTTCCGGACTGAAATTGTGGATTCCCGGTGTTCTAGTCCTAACAAAGTACATATCTTTTTCCAAGCTAAGATTATATTATATATGGATCTGTATCGTTTAACTTGGGGTGGGATGTGAGTAGTGTCAAGATGAATCAGCGCTATAGATGAAAAAGGGTACAAAATACTGCTCTCTAAGTCATTATTTGTAACATAGTTACGACAAAATAGCCAATCCGCCAGAATACGGGCCAAAAAAGCATAATTATACGCTCGTAAATCAGGTAAAGCCAGACCTCCGGATCCTATTGGAAGGGAGAGTTTTGCAAGTGATATTCTAGGTTTCCTACCCTGCCATAGGAAATACCGGAGCTGTGAATTAAATAAACTTAAATCGTTCTTCCTTAAAATCAATGGAGTGTTTTGAAGGAAGTATAATATTTTTGGCAATAAGATCATCTTATAGGCTGCTATGCGTCCAGATAAGAAAAAAGGTAAGGTCTGCCAATTCTTAAAGGCTGATTTAACCTTATGCAATACAGGAATGTTCAGGGAATACCAGGAATCAGGATTACTTGAGACATTTATACCCAAATATCTAAATGAGTCATTCACTATAGAAAAAGGTACATTTATGGGGGAACTGTCTGCGTGCCTAATCCAAATAAGTTAAATCAGATTTCTTTATATTTACCTTATATCCTGAAAAGGATCCAAACTGTTGTATAGTTGATAAGAGAATAGGTAAATTTCTACGTAAATTAGAAAGATAAATGAGAATATCATCAGCATATAATGCTATTTTCAACTCCCGCCCAGCCACCCCAATTCCCTCCAATCTATGTCTTATCATTATAGCAAAGGGTTCTATAGCAATATTAAAAAGGAGCGGGGAGAGGGGGTACCCCTGCCTAGTCCCCCTATGTAGAATTATCTCTGAAGACAACTGACCATTCACTATCATTCTTGTGGAGGCTGTACGATATAATTTTTCAATGAACTTAACAAAATTACCTTTCAGTCCAAATTGTTCTAATGAAAATAAGAGATGATCATGGTAAACTGAGTCAAAAGCCTTTTCGGCGTCTATAGCTAAAATTGCCAAGTCTAAAGTACCTCCCTCCTCTGGACAATCAGCATCCATAGTATTCGAAAAAAAATCTAAGGTAAGCAGGAGTTCCCTTATTTTAGCTGCAGAGTTCCTATTCTTCATAAAACCGGCCTGATCTGGACTAATAATCAAAGGAAGAAGAGATTGAAGTCTCTGGGCAAGAATTGTAGTCAGCAGTTTATAGCGTATTCATCAAGGCTATAGGTCTATATGATTCCACCATTCTTGCATCTTTACCCTTTTTTAAAATCAAAGATGTGTGTGAAGCTGTAAAATTAGGTGTGGGTTCATTTCTCTCTATATATATATATAATTAAATAAATAAGTTAAATCAGGTATTACAGTGGAGGGTATCATTTTGTAGAACTCATTAGGCATTCCGTCCGGACCCCGAGCTTTATTATATGCCAAATTCTTAATTGCCTTTGCAACTTCTATTTCCGTAATAGGGGATTCAAGTTCCTCAATTAAACTAGGTGTTAATGAAGGAAAAGAGATTTCTCCCCAAAATTTCTGACGTTCTATAGAATTAGATATCCTGGGGGAGTATATTCCCTTATAATAGTCATAAAAGATTTGAATAAGATCCTGTGCGGAACTAAATATCTGTCCCTCCTTATTTAGGGAATCTATTAACTGAGGACCCAGGTCCTGCCTTACCAATCTAGCCAAAAGTTTTCCGGTCTTATTCCCATATCTGTGTAGTTTCGCAGAAAACCGGACATCCTGCTGAGTGGATTTATATAGTAGAAATGAGTCTCTCTCTTCTAATGCAGTGATATATTTAACCCATTTCTGAGGCGTCTTTTCTAAAAAGTATGAGTTATAAGCATTTGTAACTGCACAAAGAAGTTAATTTTCGCGTTTTTTAAATTTCTTGGTACGCCTAATGGTATATGCCAGGATTTCCCCCCTCAGCACTGCTTTAGCAGTTTCCCAAAACAAAGAAGGACGACTTCTAGCCTCCGCATTGAACAGGGCAAAATCCACGAACTTGGTTTCAAGGAAGCCTCTAAATCCAGAGTCAGAAGACAAATATTTAGGGAAGAAAAAACGAGTATTCATATGTGAAGGACCAGTCGTATAAAGCTCAAAGCATATTGGAGCGTGATCAGACACCACAATAGGCAAAATTTGAGCTGATACTTTGTGTTTACAAAGTCTCTCATCAACCAAAAACAAATCAATCCGTGACAATGATTTATGTGCTTTTGAGAGACATGTAAAATCACGTGTATCCGGATTTAGTATCCTCCAAATATCCCTGACTCTTAAATTAGCAAAAATCCTGGAGAACAGCCTTGCCTCAAGATTGTCTCTTTTAGTTTTTTTAGCGAATGGCTGCTGCCTCATTCTATCAATTGGATACTGAGGAGCCATATTAAAATCACCAGTTAATATCAAGAAACCCTCTGCACATGTCATAAGCCTAGCCTGAAGTATATCCCAAAATGAGAGATTGAAAACATTTGGAGCATATACATTACATAAAGTATACAAAACGTTAGCAACCTTAATTTTCAGTATGATATATCTCCCCTCCTCATCTGATTCACTCTGTATTATCTAATAATTGAATTTTTTACCCAGGAGAATAGTAACTCCGCCTTTTCGCTTAGAACTAGATGAAAAAAAAAACTCCTTAACCCAAGAAGTTTTTAATTTAAGAATTTCTTGAGTCTTTAAATGAGTTTCTTGTAGAAAGGCAATAGAAGTACCTATTTTCTTCAAGTAAGAAATTATCTTTTTTCTTTAAATAGGAGAAGTTAACCCTCCTATGTTCCATGAAGTAAATTTAATCTCAGTCATTATAGTAGGTATCTATGTTCAGAAAGGGAGGATGGTGAGGGAGAAAAAAAAAAAAAAAAAACCAACAACACAAGAAATAAAACCCCAGTACATACGATTAACCCACCTAAGCCGTATGTTGCCCATTTGCTGAAAGGGGCCCTTGTTGCACACAAGTCGGAGCCTAGCAGGATGTAAAATTGTCGCTCGCAGTCCCTGCTGTATAAACTTAGTACATACCGGAGCCAACTGCCTTCTTTTGGAGGCAGTTTCAGCTGCATAATCCGGAAATAACATAATTTATGTAAGAACTTACCTGATAAATTCATTTCTTTCATATTAGCAAGAGTCCATGAGCTAGTGACGTATGGGATATACATTCCTACCAGGAGGGGCAAAGTTTCCCAAACCTCAAAATGCCTATAAATACACCCCTCACCACACCCACAAATCAGTTTAACGTATAGCCAAGAAGTGGGGTGATAAGAAAAAAGTTCGAAAGCATAAAAAATAAGGAATTGGAATAATTGTGCTTTATACAAAAAAATCATAACCACCACAAAAGGGTGGGCCTCATGGACTCTTGCTAATATAAAAGAAATGAATTTATCAGGTAAGTTCTTACATAAATTATGTTTTCTTTCATGTAATTAGCAAGAGTCCATGAGCTAGTGACGTATGGGATAATGACTACCCAAGATGTGGATCTTCCACGCAAGAGTCACTAGAGAGGGAGGGATAAAATAAAGACAGCCAATTCCGCTGAAAATAATCCACACCCAAAATAAAGTTTAAATCTTATAATGAAAAAAACTGAAATTATAAGCAGAAGAATCAAACTGAAACAGCTGCCTGAAGTACTTTTCTACCAAAAACTGCGCCAGAAGAAGAAAACACATCAAAATGGTAGAATTTAGTAAAAGTATGCAAAGAAGACCAAGTGGCTGCTTTGCAAATCTGATCAACTGAAGCTTCATTCCTATATGCCCAGGAAGTAGAAACTGACCTAGTAGAATGAGCTGTAATCCTTTGAGGCAGAGTTTTACCCGACTCGACATAGGCATGATGAAACAAAGATTTTAACCAAGATGCCAAAGAAATGGCAGAAGCCTTCTGACCTTTCCTAGAACCGGAAAAGATAACAAATAGACTAGAAGTCTTTCGGAAATCCTTAGTAGCTTCAACATAATATTTCAAAGCTCTAACTACATCCAAAGAATGCAACAAGTTTTCCTTAGAATTCTTAGGATTAGGACACAATGAAGGAACCACAATTTCTCTACTAATGCTGTTAGAATTCACAACCTTAGGTAAAAATTAAAAAGAAGTTCGCAACACCGCCTTATCCTGATGAAAAATCAGAAAAGGAGACTCACAAGAAAGAGCAGATAATTCAGAAACTCTTCTAGCAGAAGAGATGGCCAGAAGAAACAAAACTTTCCAAGAAAGTAATTTAATGTCCAGCGAATGCATAGGTTCAAACGGAGGAGCTTGAAGAGCCCCCAGAACCAAATTCAAACTCCAAGGAGGAGAGATTGACTTAATAACAGGTTTTATACGAGCCAAAGCTTGTACAAAACAATGAATATCAGGAAGACTAGCAATCTTTCTGTGAAAAAGAACAGAAAGAGCAGAGATTTGTCCTTTCAAGGAACTTGCAGACAAACCTTATCCAAACCATCCTGAAGAAACTGTAAAATTCTAGGAATTCTAAAAGAATGCCAAGAAAAATGATGAGAAAAACACCAAGAAATGAAAATCTTCCAGACTCGATAATATATCTTCCTAGATACAGTTTTACGAGCCTGTAACATAGTATTAATCACAGAGTCAGAGAAACCTCTATGATTGAGAATCAAGCGTTCAATCTCCATACCTTCAAATTTAATGATTTGAGAACCAGATGGAAAAAAGGACCGTGCGATAGAAGGTCTGATCTTAATGGAAGAGTCCACGGTTGGCAAGTGGCCATCCGGGCAAGATCCGCATACCAAAACCTGTGAGGCCATGCTGGAGCCACCAGCAGAATAAACGAACGTTCCTTTAGAATCTTGGAAAAAGAACTATAGGCGGAAAGATATAAGCAGGATGATACTTCCAAGGAAGTGACAATGCATCCACTGCTTCCGCCTGAGGATCCCTGGATCTGGACAGATACCTGGGAAGCTTCTTGTTTAGATGAGAAGCCATCAGATCTATTTCTGGAAGTCCCCATATTTGAACAATCTGAGGAAATACCTCTGGGTGAAGAAACCATTCGCCCGGATGTAGTGTTTGGCGACTGAGATAATCCGCTTCCCAATTGTCTCTAACTATGTCCTGAAGAGTAAGTGAATCATATGAGATTCCGCATCCTCAGAAAATAATCTGAATGAAAACAGAAAAATGAAAATACGCATTTATTGTATCTAATGAAAACAAATAATGCTATCAAAGACCATAAAAAGGCAAAATAGTTTGAATAAAACTCCAAAACCCGGTTCCTCAAAAGAAACTGAAAAAAAAACATCAGAAGATTCCAGGTCTGAGCAGCGCTTGAACCCCATGGGTGCCCAGCCATGCTTCAACAGTACCCAAAATATATAGGACAGAAACACAGTTATAGAAAGTGTTAGCCTTGCTGGAATAAAATCAAAGAAATTTGGACAAAATAAATTTCAAAGAAGCCTTAACCTGCCCCTTACCAGCCAAGCTGGAATACGGCACGTACATCGCAAAATTAGGGAGCTGATATCGAACTCCAATTATAGACATGTTACTTGGGAAAGAACTCAGGAATTCGTTCCTTAATAAGAACAACCAAACTAGTATAAGCTTAAAGTTTTAGTCTTAGAACTCAACCTTGAAGCCCAGAGTAACAGTTAAGAATTGAATCCAATTATAAAACAAATAATTGATTATCTTAGAACAAAGGAAATATGGATTTTGTTTTTAACAAAAAAATCACAAAATTCTTCTAGCTAAAAAAGCTAAAGACATAGATTAACCCTCATTTGCGAAAATATTCAATAAAATGAAGACACAAATGAAATTATTAGCATGATAGTCCAGTTTAAAGGACCAGCCAATACAGTGGACTTGCATAATCAATAAATGCAAAACAACAAGACAAATGCAACAGCACCTAGTCTAGTAAATGTTGTCCCTTTAACAATGCTAAAATAAATCATAATCTGATACTTGATCTTAAAGTAAACAGAGAAAATGAAGCAATTGCAATATCCAAATAAATCACAGGACCAAAAAAGTACCTGAAACTAAATAATTTTCCATAAATAAGATACAACTATCTAAAGGAAAATAAATACTATTTTGCTATAGAAAAAATAGCATAATTAGTAGAATTAGAGATAGCCCCAATAAATTGGAGAACCCTCTAAATTGAGTTTAACTGCTGGCAAAGAATAAAGTTTAAAACCTTTGAAGAAGGAATAAAAGAAAATTCTCAGCCTATTCCATTCCCTAGTATAGGGAATTGGAAAGAAAACCTCTAAAGAAATAAATAGGCAGAAATAATGTCAGCTAGTCTTAAAGAACTAGTTACCTTAATATCCAAAATAATCAACACCTTTTCAACAAAGAACAAATGTACTTTAATAATTGAAAAATAATAAAAAAGTAGATTTGTTAGTGTCAAATCTGATGAAGAAAATTTCTGAAAAAAAACATCATCAGAGAAGGATAAATCAGTATGTTGTTGGTCATTTGAAACTTCAATAATTAAAAAAGAAGTGAAAAAGACCTAAAAAATTTTATTAGAAGGCACGAAGACAGACAAAGCCTTTAACATAGAATCAGAAAAATATTTCTTATAAGTCTTCTAAATATTTCTTGTAAGAAAAGAAAATATATAAAGCATAAATACTAATGGATTCCGCATGTAAAAGTATAACATAATATCTTATTACAAACCATAGCTAAAGATAAACATTTATAACATTTAAAATAAATGAACTTAGCTTTGGTAGAACTGAAACTCAGTTAAGAGTTTTTCAAAAAGTGGCTTCTGATTCAGAGTCCATTTGAGACATCTTGCAATATGTAATAGAAAAAACAACATATAAAGCAAAATTGATCAAAGGGTGGGCCTCATGGACTCTTGCTAATATAAAAGAAATGAATTTATCAGGTAAGTTCTTACATAAATTATGTTTTCTTTCATGTAATTAGCAAGAGTCCATGAGCTAGTGACGTATGGGATAATGACTACCCAAGATGTGGATCTTCCACGCAAGAGTCACTAGAGAGGGAGGGATAAAATAAAGACAGCCAATTCCGCTGAAAATAATCCACACCCAAAATAAAGTTTAAATCTTATAATGAAAAAAACTGAAATTATAAGCAGAAGAATCAAACTGAAACAGCTGCCTGAAGTACTTTTCTACCAAAAACTGCGCCAGAAGAAGAAAACACATCAAAATGGTAGAATTTAGTAAAAGTATGCAAAGAAGACCAAGTGGCTGCTTTGCAAATCTGATCAACTGAAGCTTCATTCCTATACGCCCAGGAAGTAGAAACTGACCTAGTAGAATGAGCTGTAATCCTTTGAGGCGGAGTTTTACCCGACTCGACATAGGCATGATGAAACAAAGATTTTAACCAAGATGCCAAAGAAATGGCAGAAGCCTTCTGACCTTTCCTAGAACCGGAAAAGATAACAAATAGACTAGAAGTCTTTCGGAAATCCTTAGTAGCTTCAACATAATATTTCAAAGCTCTAACTACATCCAAAGAATGCAACAAGTTTTCCTTAGAATTCTTAGGATTAGGACACAATGAAGGAACCACAATTTCTCTACTAATGCTGTTAGAATTCACAACCTTAGGTAAAAATTAAAAAGAAGTTCGCAACACCGCCTTATCCTGATGAAAAATCAGAAAAGGAGACTCACAAGAAAGAGCAGATAATTCAGAAACTCTTCTAGCAGAAGAGATGGCCAAAAGAAACAAAACTTTCCAAGAAAGTAATTTAATGTCCAGCGAATGCATAGGTTCAAACGGAGGAGCTTGAAGAGCCCCCAGAACCAAATTCAAACTCCAAGGAGGAGAGATTGACTTAATAACAGGTTTTATACGAGCCAAAGCTTGTACAAAACAATGAATATCAGGAAGACTAGCAATCTTTCTGTGAAAAAGAACAGAAAGAGCAGAGATTTGTCCTTTCAAGGAACTTGCAGACAAACCTTATCCAAACCATCCTGAAGAAACTGTAAAATTCTAGGAATTCTAAAAGAATGCCAAGAAAAATGATGAGAAAAACACCAAGAAATGAAAATCTTCCAGACTCGATAATATATCTTCCTAGATACAGTTTTACGAGCCTGTAACATAGTATTAATCACAGAGTCAGAGAAACCTCTATGATTGAGAATCAAGCGTTCAATCTCCATACCTTCAAATTTAATGATTTGAGAACCAGATGGAAAAAAGGACCGTGCGATAGAAGGTCTGATCTTAACGGAAGAGTCCACGGTTGGCAAGTGGCCATCCGGGCAAGATCCACATACCAAAACCTGTGAGGCCATGCTGGAGCCACCAGCAGAATAAACGAACGTTCCTTTAGAATCTTGGAAAAAGAACTATAGGCGGAAAGATATAAGCAGGATGATACTTCCAAGGAAGTGACAATGCATCCACTGCTTCCGCCTGAGGATCCCTGGATCTGGACAGATACCTGGGAAGCTTCTTGTTTAGATGAGAAGCCATCAGATCTATTTCTGGAAGTCCCCATATTTGAACAATCTGAGGAAATACCTCTGGGTGAAGAAACCATTCGCCCGGATGTAGTGTTTGGCGACTGAGATAATCCGCTTCCCAATTGTCTATACCTGGGATATGAACCGCAGAAATTAGACAGGAGCTGGATTCCGCCCATACAAGTATTCGAGAGACTTCTTTCATAGCCAGAGGACTGTGAGTTCCTCCTTGATGATTGACATATGCCACGGTTGTGACATCGTCCGTCTAGAAACAAATGAACGACTCTCTCTTTAGAAGAGGCCACAACTGAAGAGCTCTGAAAATTGCACGAAGTTCCAAAAATGTTGATTGGTAATCTCACCTCCTGAGATTCCCAAACCCCAAAGCCCCCTGAACTAAACAATGGTGATCTGTCCACCACGTCAGAGAGTGTCGAACAATCGGTTTTAAAGATATTAATTGAGATATCTTTGTATAATCCCTGCACCACTGGTTCAGCATACAGAGCTGAAGAGGTCACATGTGAAAACGAGCAAAGGGAATCGCGTCCAATGCAGCAGTCATAAGACCTAGAATTTCCATGCATAAGGCTACCGAAGGGAATGATTGAGACTGAAGGTTTCGATAAGCTGAAACCAATTTCAGACGCCTCTTGTCCGTCAGAGACAAAATCAAGAACACTGAATCTATCAGGAAACCTAAAAAGGTTACCCTTGTCTGAGGAATCAAACAAACTTTTTGGTAAATTGATCCTCCAACCATGTTCTTGAAGAAACAACACTTATAAAAGACTGGAAAGGTTCTTTCTAGAGAAAATGAGCAAAGGGAATTGAATCCAATGCTATGGCCATAAGACCTAAAACTTCTATGCATATATAGCAACTGAAGGAAATAATAGAGACTAAAGGTAGCGATAGACGGAACCCAATAACATTATCCCTTGTCTGATAGAGACAATGACAGTGACACAAACTATCTGGAAACCTAAAAAAGGTGACCCTTGTGTGAGGAATCAAGAGCTTTAGAAAAGAAGATCCTCTAACTATGTCCTGAAGAGTAAGTGAATCATATGAGATTCCGCATCCTCAGAAAATAATCTGAATGAAAACAGAAAAATGAAAATATGCATTTATTGTATCTAATGAAAACAAATAATGCTATCAAAGACCATAAAAAGGCAAAATAGTTTGAATAAAACTCCAAAACCCGGTTCCTCAAAAGAAACTGAAAAAAAAACATCAGAAGATTCCAGGTCTGAGCAGCGCTTGAACCCCATGGGTGCCCAGCCATGTTTCAACAGTACCCAAAATATATAGGACAGAAACACAGTTATAGAAAGTGTTAGCCTTGCTGGAATAAAATCAAAGAAATTTGGACAAAATAAATTTCAAAGAAGCCTTAACCTGCCCCTTACCAGCCAAGCTGGAATACGGCACGTACATCGCAAAATTAGGGAGCTGATATCGAACTCCAATTATAGACATGTTACTTGGGAAAGAACTCAGGAATTCGTTCCTTAATAAGTCTTAGAACTCAACCTTGAAGCCCAGAGTAACAGTTAAGAATTGAATCCAATTATAAAACAAATAATTGATTATCTTAGAACAAAGGAAATATGGATTTTGTTTTTAACAAAAAAAATCACAAAATTCTTCTAGCTAAAAAAGCTAAAGACATAGATTAACCCTCATTTGCGAAAATATTCAATAAAATGAAGACACAAATGAAATTATTAGCATGATAGTCCAGTTTAAAGGACCAGCCAATACAGTGGACTTGCATAATCAATAAATGCAAAACAACAAGACAAATGCAACAGCACCTAGTCTAGTAAATGTTGTCCCTTTAACAATGCTAAAATAAATCATAATCTGATACTTGATCTTAAAGTAAACAGAGAAAATGAAGCAATTGCAATATCCAAATAAATCACAGGACCAAGAAAGTACCTGAAACTAAATAATTTTCCATAAATAAGATACAACTATCTAAAGGAAAATAAATACTATTTTGCTATAGAAAAAATAGCATAATTAGTAGAATTAGAGATAGCCCCAATAAATTGGAGAACCCTCCAAATTGAGTTTAACTGCTGGCAAAGAATAAAGTTTAAAACCTTTGAAGAAGGAATAAAAGAAAATTCTCAGCCTCATGGAGAATTGTCCACCCCACCCTTAGAGATTATACCTTTTTCTCTTATCCACAACACACCTATTCTAGGTTGGATTACATACTATGCGACCAGGCATTCCTCACCAGCCTAGTGGATTCCAAAATCTCACATACACCATGGTCAGACCATAGCCTAGTCAAAACTACCTTCAGTTGGTCTGCCAAACCTAGTCACAGACTAAACTGGAGAATCAACAAGCGGATACTTACAGATACTGACACTCTAGAGCAAATAGCCAAATATACTGACGAATACTTTTCCTTTAACAACTCAAAAGACACCACAGCCATGAATAATTGGGAATCATATAAGTGCTATATAAGAGGAATCATTATTCAACTCTCAGCGAAGTTGAATAAACAAAGATCAACACTATATAATTCTTTAACTACCACTCTCTCCAATACAGAACGCTCTCATAAACAAAATCCACAATCCACCCAATTACTCAACGAATTAAAAGAAGCCAGAGAACACCTTAATAAATTCTTAATAGAAAATGCTAACTTACGAGCTATGACCTCTAGAACCAAATTTTTTGCTGATTCTAATAAAGCTGGTCGCATGTTAGCCAGATCTTTAAAAAAACAGAGGCTTAGCTCTTATACTCACTCTATTAAGCTTCCATCGGGGGTAATTCACACCAAAAATGAAGATATAGCTAATGATTTCGCTTTATACTACTCCTCATTATATAATCTTAATACTGTTAATGATCAAGAGAAACACGCTAAAATGACGGCTTATCTAGACTCCATAGAAGTCCCCAAAATTCAAGAGGAAGATCTGAAAATATTAGATTCCCCGATAACGCCACAGGAGATAATAAACACCATCAAGTCTCTCCCCTCTGGCAAGTCACCCGGCCCAGATGGTCTCACAACAAAATTTTACCAACTACTTATAGGAAACATCTGCCCACATTTATTAGAACTATACCAGAATATAGACCAGGGACAATCTTATTCCCAACCTCTACTAGATGCCACGATCACAGTGTTGCCCAAACCTGACCCACAGACATAGTCAGTAATTACAGACCCATATCATTGCTAAATGTAGATATTAAAATTTATGCTAAAATATTAGCTAATCGTTTAAATCCCATACTCCCAAAAATTATTCACCCGGACCAAGTCGGGTTTGTAAAGGGGCGTGAAGCCAAAGATAATACTACCAGAGTGCTTCATACACTATATACTTCACACAATAATCAAAAACCCTTAATTCTCCTTTCCACAGACGCTGAGAAGGCATTCGACAGGGTCGACTGGCACTTCATGTGGTCGACTCTGTCGAAATTTGGACTTTCGGACAAGTTTATTAATAGAGTACAGGCCCTCTACAATAACCCACTAGCTAAAGTTAAAGTGAATAATACACTTTCACAACCCTTTCAGATTTCAAACGGTACTCGCCAGGGATGTCCCCTTTCCCCTCTGTTATTCGCCATTACTGTAGAGATTTTAGCAATTAAGATAAGGGTAAACGAGAGGATTATGGGTATTCAGTTTGGGAACATCACACAAAAATGCCTCCTATTCGCGGATGACATTATCTTCTCATTACAATCACCTTCAACCTCCATACCGACACTCTTACAGGAACTAGAAGCATATAAACAATTTTCCAATTACTCCATAAACATGAATAAGTCGAGTATAGTGCACACACACCTTGTTAAAGAGGACGCGGAATACCTTATTTGTAATACTCCTTTCCAAATTTCAAAATCCCTCAGGTATCTGGGACTGACCATCCCTAAGAACCCCCGAGATCTATTTCACGAAAACTATGTAAAACTCCAAACTAATATATTTACTTTATTACATAACTGGCATAAACAAGGTCATCTATCCTGGTTGGGCAGAATTAATACGATAAAAATGATGGCGATCCCCAAATATCTGTATCTGTTCCAAGCACTGCCTATCTCAGTCCCGAAAACTTATTTGTATACCCAACAACATATGCTAGAATCATTCATTTGGGCTTACAAGAAACCGAGAGTCTCCCGTAAATCTCTGTACTTAGATAAAGATGAAGGAGGGTTGAATATGCCAAACCTACTTCTATACCATCAGGCGGTGCACCTTACCCGAATAATAGCTTGGAACCACGGCTCACCATTTAAGCTATGGATCCAAATGGAAGCCACCCTGATTCAACAACAAACTATGAGAGATGTTTGCTGGATACCTAGGCCACACAGAACCCCTTTAACCATTGAAAATGAATGCATCAAAACAACATTGATGATTTGGGATAAACTTATTCAACGACCTAATAAACTTTCTACTCCAGTATCACCCATGACCCCTCTAATAGACAACACATTGTTCTTTGAACAACACCAATTTCAATATAACTCAGATAATATACAGCACAAAAATTTACCCATATACTTGCTGACCGATTCTTCTCAAATAAAAGACAGGATAACCCTAAGGGATGCCCTAGGCCCTCCATTCCACAGCTGGTTCTCTTACCTACAAATAAGACATGCTATAGTGGAATGCGCACATAAAGATGACTGCCTACGCAGGCTTTTTCCCTTTGAACAATTATGTACAAATATAGATATAGGAAGAGCGCACCTTTCCATCTCATATAGAATACTAAAAAAATCTACCCTACACGAACTACCCACATTTACCCAGCTATGGGAACGTGAACTTCAAACCCAATTCTCAAGAGAGGCTTGGATGAGAGCCTTTCGCTTAACCCACACAGCCTCTATCTCCTTAACTATGGCAGAATCGAATTATAAAATTCTCTCACGGTGTCAGCCGCTCTGGAATCAATCCGGGATGTAACCCAACTGCTAGCGTGAATTGAAAGCACACGCTAGCACACTGAGAAATATCCAGGACGTGACCCACTCAGGAAGCAGATTAGAAGATAACAAAAATGAATATTGTTCCAGAATGCAGGAAAGCCACAAAGGATAAAACGTCCCTTTAAGTAGTACAAAGAACAAAAAGGAAATGCTCTTACTTGAAGCTTCTGAAAAAGGTCCTCTTTAGCAGGCTTGTAAAACAAAGGAAAAGTTCTCTTTTGCAGCTTGTAAAAGTAAAAGTTCCTTTTAAGCAGGTGTATAACAAACAGAAAGGTAAAGTTCTCTTTTGCAGCTTGTAAAAGTAAATGTCCCTTTTAAGCAGGTGTATAACAAACAGAAAGGCAAAGTTCTCTTTTGCAGCTTGTAAAAGTAAATGTCCCCTTTTTAACAGGTTTAGAACAAACAGAATAGCACAGTTTCTTGTACAGCTTGTAAAAGTATAATGTCCCTTTAAGCAGGTTTATAACAAACAGAAAGGCAAAGTTCTCTTTTGCAGCTTGTAAAAGTAAATGTCCCTTTTAAGCAGGTGTATAACAAACAGAAAGGCAAAGTTCTCTTTTGCAGCTTGTAAAAGTAAAATGTCCCTTTAAGCAGGTTTTGTTTATCAAAGAAAAGGTTTAAAGGTAAAGGCAAAAGCAAGGTCAGGCAGGCAGAAGTCGGCATCCAAATATCAGCAAAAGGTATAGGCAAAAGACAAGGTCAGGCAAGCAGAAGTCAATATCCAAATATCAGCAAGTAGGGATTAGGCAAGAGGCTTGGTCAGGCAGGCAGAAGTCGGTACACAAAAGAACAAAATTGATATGGTACTCACAATCCAGGGAAACAAACAAACGGGCCCAGATTCAAATCTCCCGCCGTGATTTAAAGGGCAGGAGCGTAACCGTCATCAGAGGGGTGTGAGAGAAAGCGTCATGTTGCTAAGCAACATGACGTCAGACACACAGAGAAGTTCCGGGAGCCGCGGCGACACGGCGATGAACGGAAGCAATCATGACAGCACCCCCTCCTCAAGGACCCCTCCGGGGGACAGGACCAGGTCTATCAGGATGAGTCTTGTGGAAGGTCTTGACCAAAATAGGAGCATTTACTTGATGAGCAGGTTCCCAAGAACGTTCCGTGACTGGATAACCCTTCCAATGAATGAGATAATACAATTTCTTGCCCCGCCACTTGGAATCTAGAATATGGCTGATCTCAAACTCAGGATGTCCATGCACCAATAACGGTGGAGGTTTAGAAAAAGGCTTAGAATACCTGTTAATCATCACAGGTTTTAAAAGAGAAACATGGAATACCGGATGGACTTTGAGAGACTTGGGTAAAGCTACCCGATAAGCAGTGGAACATACCTGACCCAGTATTCGGAAAGGACCCACATATCGTGGTCCCAATTTGTTAGAAGGTTGTTTCAGGCGAAGAAATCGAGAGGAAATCCAAACTTTATCACCAGGGCGATATTTGGGAGCCTTCTGCCGTCGAAGATCCGAAAAGAACTTGTAACGTCTAGAAGTTACAGAAAGAATACGATGTATCTTCTGCCAATGTCGAGTTAATCTTCGGGCTGTAAGATCAGAAGCAGGATTCACTGTGGAGGAAGTATGCAAAGGGAATGTCCTAGGCTGATATCCGTAAGCTGCATGAAAAGGAGAAGTCTGAAGGGAGGAATTGTACCGGGCATTATGAGCCAATTCAGCCAAAGGAAGGTAAGAAGTCCAGTTAGAGTGATAATGATCCACATAATGTCTAAGATATGTTTCAAGACACTGGTTTACTCTTTCAGTCTGACCATTCGATTGTGGGTGGTGAGAAGTAGAGAGAGATATAGTAGTACCAAAATGTTTACAAAGTGACCTCCAAAATCGAGAAACGAATTGTACCCCTCTATCTGAAACAATATCTAGAGGAAATCCATGGATTCTTACAATATGTAGAATAAAAAGTTCAGAGAGTCTTTTGGCAGATGGTAATCCTGGCAAGGGTACAAAATGAGCCGTCTTAGTGAACCTGTCGACCACCACCCAGATAGTATTGTTCCCAGTGGACAAGGGAAGATCGGTAATAAAGTCCATGGATACATGAGTCCAAGGCTGGTGAGGTATAGGCAATGGTTGGAGTAATCCTGAAGGAAGTTGGCGTGGAGTTTTGTTCATGGCACATTGTGTGCATACTGAGACGTAATCCTTCACATCTTGAGAGAGTGTAGGCCACCAGACATGTTGTTTGAGGTTTCGAGTGGTAATACTGATGCCAGGATGTCCAGAAAGGGGACTATCATGAGCCCAAAATAAAATCTTGGAACGAAGGCGTTCAGGAACAAAGAGTAAACCATCGGGAGGTTTACAGGACAAAGGAAGATGCTCTTGAGCGGACTGTAATTCTTGTAACCAAGAAGTTGTTAACTGGGCAATGACTTCATGAGGTTGGAGAATGGTACCAGACTCAGGAACTGGGGTATCTTGAAATTGTCTGGAAAGTGCGTCTGCTTTAATATTTTTTGAACCAGGTATGTAAGACAAATTATAGTGAAACCGAGAGAAGAATAATGACCAGCGTGCTTGCCTGGAATTTAATCGTTTGGCTGTTTGAAGATACAGAAGGTTCTTATGATCAGTAAGTATAGTAAATGGCAAAGAAGTACCTTCCAGCCAATGTCTCCATTCATCCAATGCCATTTTGATGGCAAGCAACTCTTTATTCCCTACGTCATAGTTAAATTCGGAAGGAGTGAATTTTTTAGAGAAAAAAGCAACAGGATGAATCCTTCCAGTCTCTGGTATTCGTTGAGACAGAACAGCTCCAGCAGCAACAGAGGAAGCATCCACCTCCAGAATAAATTGAAACTCAGGATTTGGATGACGAAGGATAGGAGCTGAGGAAAAAGCTTCTTTGAGAGATTCAAAAGCTTCTATAGCCTCAGACGGCCATACCTTACAGTTTTGCCCTTTTCTTGTGAGAGAAGTAAGAGGAGAAGTAATAGTAGCAAAATTCTTGATGAACTTTCTGTAATAATTGGCGAAGCCTAGGAAACGTTGTAAAGCCTTCAAAGAATCAGGTCTAGGCCAATCCAAAATGGCAGAAAGTTTAGTAGGGTCCATTTCGAATCCAGATGCCGATATTACATAACCCAGAAAGGGTATGGATCTTTGATGGAAAGAACATTTCTCCAGTTTAGCAAACAGATGGAATTCTCTTAGACGTTGAAGTACTTTCTTGACGTGGTGCACATGATCTTGGTGGTTCTGAGAAAAAATTAAGATGTCGTCCAGGTATATGATAACAAAAATATTCAAAAAATCACGAAAGATCTCGTTTACAAAATGCTGGAAAACCGCCGGAGCATTGCATAGCCCGAAGGGCATGACCAAATATTCATAATGCCCAAATCGAGTGTTAAAGGCAGTCTTCCACTCATCTCCTTTGCGTATACGGATCAAGTTGTATGCACCACGTAGGTCGAGTTTGGTGAAAATGGTGGCTCCCTGAAGATAAGTAAAAAGTTCAGGAATAAGGGGCAGAGGATAACTGTTCTTGATGGTAATCTGATTCAATCCACGATAATCAATACAGGGTCTTAATCCGCCATCCTTTTTTCCCACAAAAAAGAAACCAGCCCCTACAGGGGAAGAGGAGGGTCGAATAAATCCTCTAGCCAGATTGTCTTTTATATATTCTTCCAGAGCCATGTTTTCTGGTTTAGAAAGTGGATATGTCTTGCCTCGAGGATAGGCAGCCCCAGGAAGGAGATCAATGGGACAATCAAAAGGGCGATGAGGAGGAAGACGTTCAGCTTCTTTTTTGGAGAAGACATCCACAAAGTCATGGTAATGCATAGGTAAGGATTCCGGAGTTTCAACTGTGAGAGCAATAGTGAGTGGTAACTTAGTAATCTTTTGAAGACATTTAGTCTGGCATGTAGATCCCCAGGAAGTGAGTTCACCGAAAGTCCAAGAAAAAATGGGATTGTGAATCTGGAGCCAGGGTAATCCCAAGATAATGGGAAATTGCGGAGTGGGAATGACATCGAAACAAATTGTCTCAGAATGAAGTATTCCTACGGTGAGGAGTAAGGGTTGAGTAGAAAACTGAATGTATCCAGAACCCAAAGGATCTCCACTGACCGTAGAGACTGAAATGGAATACTCCTTCTTTAGTAAGGGTATAGAATGAGTAGAAACAAATGTAGAGTCAATGAACACACCTCCAGCACCAGAATCAATTAGAGCTTGGGTATAGATCTTCTTATGTCCAATTAGAAGAGTTACTGGAACAAAGAGTTTCTTGTATAGGGAATGACCACTATTTTGGCTTAACTCAGTTCCCTGGACTAGAGTTAAGCCCTGGCTTTTACTGGCCTAGTAGGACAATCCCTTAATAAATGCCCTTTAAGGCCACAGTACAGACATAAGCCAAGAGTCCGTCTTCTCAAGCGTTCAGTCTCAGTTAATTTTATACTTCCTACTTCCATGGGTTCAGCCTGATCAGTAGTAGGAGAGGCTGGAGTGACTGGATTAGAAAAACGAGGAGCTAAACGAAAAGGAGTTCGAGTTGAAGTCCTCTGTGTTCTATCCTTTTCTTGTTGGCGTTCACGAAACCTGGCGTCGAGACTGATACAGAGATTTATTAAGGCTTCTAAGGACTCTGGAAGTTCACGATACACCAATTCATCCTTGAGACGCTCAGAAAGTCCTTTACGGAAGGCGGCTCTGAGTGCTCCCTGATTCCAAGTGGTTTCAGAGGCAAGGGTGCGGAACTCAATTGCATATTGAGAGACTGGTTGATTTCCTTGACGTAAATCCAGGAGAGTAGCTTCAGCAGCGGATGACCTTCCAGGTTTATCGAATACGTTTGAGAATGTAGATAGAAATGTATCAACATCCAACAGTATAGGATCATTCTTTTCTAGCAAAGGTGACACCCAAGCCAAGGCTTTTCCTTTCATTAAGGAAATAAGAAACGTGATTCTAGAAGAGGCAGTAGCAAAGAGAGTAGGGCTATTTCGGAAATGAAGACGGCATTGATTCAGAAAGCCTCTACATTCTTCAGGATTCCCATCATATTTATCCGGAAGAGGTATCCTGGGACTTAGTTGTACCTGAGACTGATTGTTAGGAATCGGAGGAGGTAATGCCTCAATCGGATTTGGATTGGGATTAGGATTGGGAGGTGCGGTAGCAACCAAATTTTGTAATAGAGCAGTAATTTGATCAAGTTTAGTGTCCAGAGACTGCAAGTGAGTGGCATGAGAACCCAAGAGCTGTCCCTGGTGAGCCACGGCCATAGATAATTCAGTGGGGTCCATTTTTATGGCCCGTTTGTAATGTCAGCCGCTCTGGAATCAATCCGGGATGTAACCCAACTGCTAGCGTGAATTGAAAGCACACGCTAGCACACTGAGAAATATCCAGGACGTGACCCACTCAGGAAGCAGATTAGAAGATAACAAAAATGAATATTGTTCCAGAATGCAGGAAAGCCACAAAGGATAAAACGTCCCTTTAAGTAGTACAAAGAACAAAAAGGAAATGCTCTTACTTGAAGCTTCTGAAAAAGGTCCTCTTTAGCAGGCTTGTAAAACAAAGGAAAAGTTCTCTTTTGCAGCTTGTAAAAGTAAAAGTTCCTTTTAAGCAGGTGTATAACAAACAGAAAGGTAAAGTTCTCTTTTGCAGCTTGTAAAAGTAAATGTCCCTTTTAAGCAGGTGTATAACAAACAGAAAGGCAAAGTTCTCTTTTGCAGCTTGTAAAAGTAAATGTCCCCTTTTTAACAGGTTTAGAACAAACAGAATAGCACAGTTTCTTGTACAGCTTGTAAAAGTATAATGTCCCTTTAAGCAGGTTTATAACAAACAGAAAGGCAAAGTTCTCTTTTGCAGCTTGTAAAAGTAAATGTCCCTTTTAAGCAGGTGTATAACAAACAGAAAGGCAAAGTTCTCTTTTGCAGCTTGTAAAAGTAAAATGTCCCTTTAAGCAGGTTTTGTTTATCAAAGAAAAGGTTTAAAGGTAAAGGCAAAAGCAAGGTCAGGCAGGCAGAAGTCGGCATCCAAATATCAGCAAAAGGTATAGGCAAAAGACAAGGTCAGGCAAGCAGAAGTCAATATCCAAATATCAGCAAGTAGGGATTAGGCAAGAGGCTTGGTCAGGCAGGCAGAAGTCGGTACACAAAAGAACAAAATTGATATGGTACTCACAATCCAGGGAAACAAACAAACGGGCCCAGATTCAAATCTCCCGCCGTGATTTAAAGGGCAGGAGCGTAACCGTCATCAGAGGGGTGTGAGAGAAAGCGTCATGTTGCTAAGCAACATGACGTCAGACACACAGAGAAGTTCCGGGAGCCGCGGCGACACGGCGATGAACGGAAGCAATCATGACACACGGTGGTACTTGACTCCACATAGACTAAACGAAATATTTCCAGGGGCAAACTCTAGTTGCTGGAGACGCTGTGGCGAAATTGGCACCCCATCCCACATATGGTGGTCTTGTCCAGTGCTCTCACACTTTTGGTCTTCACTTGAAAGAAGCATTAATTGCACACTAAACACACAAATAACCCTCTCGGCCCCTATGATTATACTTAATCATATTCCCAACGTGGGATGTGCATTTCGTAAAAAATTACTACAAATTCAGCTTACATGTGCCAAACGCATTATCCCCAGATTATGGAAACAACAGCAACCACCCACTCTCCAGCAATGGGAAACCGAAGTGGACCATGTCTTGTCTTTGGAAAAAAGATATGCATGCTATGTAGGCAAAAAAGACTTCATACTTAATGTTTTGTTTCTTTGGGAACAAAGGATAAAACAATAAATGCCCACTTGATGACGCTAAACCTAATAACAAACGACCAGACTTCACACAGAGAGGTTTCCCCCCCACCCTTCCCTACCCCTCCCCTCAGGACTCCTCTATACTTCTATCTTTATTTCTATTTCTACACATCTTAACTCTATACAACATATTTTTGGTAAATTGATGGCTAATTAAAGAGTAAACAGCTGACTTTATCTCTAACCATTTCCTTTTTAACCAACTCTCCAAGTGATGACAAATAAAGGGAAATTGCAATGCAAGTTGATACATGACAGGTCATGCTTATTCACATGCCTTTGTTATTTAAAAATTTATATGTTTGTTTAATTTGTTACTGAATATGTAAAAAATTTCAATAAAAATTATTTAAACAAAAAAAAAAAAAAAAAAGAAAATTCTCAGCCTATTCCATTCCCTAGTATAGGGAATTGGAAAGAAAACCTCTAAAGAAATAAATAGGCAGAAATAATGTCAGCTAGTCTTAAAGAACTAGTTACCTTAATATCCAAAATAATCAACACCTTTTCAACAAAGAACAAATGTACTTTAATAATTGAAAAATAATAAAAAAGTAGATTTGTTAGTGTCAATATCTGATGAAGAAAATTTCTGAAAAAAAACATCATCAGAGAAGGATAAATCAGTATGTTGTTGGTCATTTGAAACTTCAATAATTAAAAAAGAAGTGAAAAAGACCTAAAAATTTTTATTAGAAGGCACGAAGACAGACAAAGCCTTTAACATAGAATCAGAAAAATATTTCTTATAAGTCTTCTAAATATTTCTTGTAAGAAAAGAAAATATATAAAGCATAAATACTAATGGATTCCGCATGTAAAAGTATAACATAATATCTTATTACAAACCATAGCTAAAGATAAACATTTATAACATTTAAAATAAATGAACTTAGCTTTGGTAGAACTGAAACTCAGTTAAGCGTTTTTCCAAAAGTGGCTTCTGATTCAGAGTCCATTTGAGACATCTTGCAATATGTAATAGAAAAAACAACATATAAAGCAAAATTGATCAAATTCCTTAAATGACAGTTTCAGGAATGGGAAAAAAATGCCAATGAACAAGCTTCTAGCAACCAGAAGCAATAAATAATGAGACTTAAATATTGTGGAGACAACAATGACGCTCAAATTTTTTAGCGCCAAAAAAGCCGCCCACATTATTTGGCGCCTAAATGCTTTTGGCGCCAAAAATGGCGCCACATCCGGTAACGCCGACATTTTTTGGCGCAAAAACGTCAAAAAAATGACGCAACTTCCGACAAGAAAATTTTTGCGCCAAGAAAGTCCGCGCCAAGAATGACGCAATAAAATGAAGCATTTTCAGCCCCCGCGAGCCTAACAGCCCACAGGAAAAAAAGTCAAATTTTAAGGTAAGAAAAAATTTAATTATTCATATGCATTATCCCAAATATGAAACTGACTGTCTGAAAATAAGGAACGTTGAACATCCTGAATCAAGGCAAATAAATGTTTAAACACATATATTTAGAACTTTATATAAAAGTGCCCAACCATAGCTTAGAGTGTCACAGAAAATAAGACTTACTTACCCCAGGACACTCATCTACATGTAGTAGAAAGCCAAACCAGTACTGAAACGAGAATCAGTAGAGGTAATGGTATATATAAGAGTATATCGTCGATCTGAAAAGGGAGGTAAGAGATGAATCTCTACGACCGATAACAGAGAACCTATGAAATAGACCCCGTAGAAGGAGATAATTGAATTCAAATAGGCAATACTCTCTTCACATCCCTCTGACACATTCACTGCACGCTGAGAGGAAAACCGGGCTCCAACCTGCTGCGGAGCGCATATCAACGTAGAATCTAGCACAAACTTACTTCACCACCTCCACAGGAGGCAAAGTTTGTAAAAACTGATTTGTGGGTGTGGTGAGGGGTGTATTTATAGGCATTTTGAGGTTTGGGAAACTTTGCCCCTCCTGGTAGGAATGTATATCCCATACGTCACTAGCTCATGGACTCTTGCTAATTACATGAAAGAAAACAGGATTTTTGTACCTTCCAATAATATGGGCTGATTTTTACGAAAAGCTTGTAAAAACGTAATCTTATCCTGATAATTCAGGATTTTGGCTATGATTGGCCTTGGCCTCCTGTTTTCTTTTGATAAGGATGATGATCCTAGCCTGTGTACCCTTTCTATAATTGGCTGAGTTTCAGGTATATTCAACCAAGCTGGTAATGTTTGTGTTACAAATTTATTTAAATCCTCAAACTGCTTCCCCTCAGGTACCCCTATTACTTTTAGATTATTGCGCCTAGAGCGATTTTCCAGATCTTCTACTTTATTTTGTAATTTAACAAGGGCTGAGGAAGTGGCTTCTAATTTACTATTTTGGGCTACAGTGAGATCTTCTAAGTCAGAGACTCTTTGTTCAACCTCAGAGAATCTTTCCGAAAATCGTTTGATTTCTGTAGCTAGCTGTGCAATGTCTTGTTTGATTTCTATTCTAAGTGAGTCAAGCTTGGGTGCAAGAGCAGCAGAGATATTTAAGACTAAAGACTGTGTATCAATAGAATCGAGTAAATTTGGTGAGTCTCGGGATATCAATTGTGGCTCGCCCACAGGCTTTGTATTGACTTTATTTTTTTATCCCTCTGTCTAGCCGACATGACTGAAGGTGAAGTTCTAGACTGTGTATGTAAAAATTTATCCATATAATAATGGGAGTGAATTGTGAGGGGGATCAAGAAAAAAGCAACCTAATCTATTAAATGGGGAAGAAAGAAAAACCTAGACCCCAATCAAGAAGGAAGGAAGGTGTGAAGGATATGTGAGAAAAAAGTGCACTTTTTTTTTTTTTTTTTTTAAATTTTATCTTCCCCTCTAAGAGGAGAAAGAGAAAAAGAAAAACAAACGTGAGCTAAGTGAATCAGGTTCAGTCATGCTGGTGACAAGAGAAGATATATCGTAAGACAGAGTAGGGCTCCTACTTTAGAGCCAACAACTTTCTAACCTTTAAAAAGGTCCTCAATAGTAATTTATATACAGTTTAAGTTTTCAGCCAAAAGCCAAAAAAACAAAAAAAAAAAACCAGTGTTTAACAACTCAAGCCTCCAGCCCGAGGCAATCAGACCAATATTTTATGACTTTAGAGATGTCATCTTTTTAAGGTACTTTTTAACTAGATAATACCAAAATTGTTTTCTCTGTGTGTATCTAACATACAGGATTCCTTGTAGGCTATTAACACACCTTTAATTTATATGTACTTCATTTCTATGAAGCCAATGCCATAGTATATTTTAACACAACTTAATAAAACTTTAAAAGTTAAGCAAAGCTATGTAGAATAATCCAATGTTATAGATCATTTGCTGTAAGTCTAAAAAAAAAAAAAGAAATAGAAGAGAGAGAGAGAGAAAAAAAAAAGAGAGAAAAAACCCCACTCAATTAGTAACAATCTAACTAGTTCAAAAGATATAGTAATACATTGTTTCAGATCTTGCTACTACACATTAATAACATACAGTTCCAGAGAGTAATATATACCAGATAAAAACTGGAAGATTCTCGTTTTAAGGTATCATAAATGCCAGAAAAAGAAAAAAAACCTGGCAATTTTAAATATTACAATGCAATTGCAAACAAATGGCTGTTATTTATATCAGGGTCAAGCCATCTATCATAGTTTATAGGCTGTGTGAGTCAATGACAACTGGAAGAGCAGTCTCATAGAAAGCAAAAAAAAAAAAGAAAAACCCCCATCAAGGGGAAAAATTAGGTAATAAGTCTCCAGTACTGAGCCCAATTATTCCAAAGCAGAGGCAGATAAAAAAGAAACATAACTACGGGTTTTACCCCGAGAGTTCTACGTTACCCGAAGTGACAGGTGGTCAGCCACCCTACATGAAGAGGTAGACACAGACACACTAATGAATAGTTACGAGCGGGTTGCAAGAGCCACCCTGGCTTCGGAAGCCAGGGAATCACATCTTAAACTCATGCACCACAGCTACATCATACCGACCTTAAGAGCCAAATGGGTGCCCAATGCAACTCCTCATGCCTGAAGTGCTCTTTCCCGGATCCAGGCATAGTAAACTTGTTCTGGGAATGCCCCAAAATCATACAATTCTGGGAGAGGGTACAATTCTGTCTCTCTAAGATTACAGGCGACAAAACTAAATTAACAAGACATGAGGTTTTCTTCCTGCGGGGCCGCCCCCCTTTCCCCCCGATAGATCATTTTACAAATGCAATCATACTGTTGTCCAGGAAATTAATACTTAAGCACTGGATTCTCCCCAAACCCCCACACATAACCCAACTCATCAGGCTAGTGCACACTCAGTTTCTTGTTGAGCAAGCCGATGTCAAGGGGGACGTGGAGATGAGGGTAAAACATTTTATGTCCAAGTGGGAGCCTTACTTGTTGCACCTCGCTCCAGGCGTTAGGCAACACCTTCTGGCTCCATTTCTCAATAGCACCTACCTCATGACTGAGCAACTGAAGGGCCGGTGGCTCCTAACTGAGGGAAACACCTGACTCCCAACATAACACCACATGACGCTGAATAACTGCAAGCTGGCTGCGGGCCCCCCCTCTTTCCACCCCGCCGTCATAAAAAGGGTATAGAATTCATAATCCATGGTATGGAATTTGTTACTGCAATAGAGCTGTTACTTGTTTGTTACATGTTGTTATATTTCGCTACACTTTGAAATGTTTGACTATTGTTATATCTGAAATGATTAGTTATAAGACACCAAGCCTAGTTGATCGCAGCCTAGGTCTAGTACGAGCTTAGGCTCGCAGCCTTGAAGGAGGGCAATGCAACATATATGTAGGAATGTCTAAATGGTTTCAATTAAGATATCAGCTGCCCCCCACAGTGAAACCGGGCTGCCAACCAACTAATTAATTGTTTGTTCTCCCCTGTTTCCTTCCCACCTTCCCCCTTTTTTCCCTGTCCCTCGCACCACCCAACTCCCTACCCTGTTCTTACCCCGGTTTTTGAACTCCCCCCCCCCATCGCCCCCCCCTTTTCTTTCCCCACCCTCCAGTCCACATTGCCCCACCCTTCTCTGCTGGAAAGGTTAACCGGGAAAGTTCAGGATGAGATCACTAAACTAAACTTCTGTATACTCTCTTCCCTCCGTACCGTGAACCTGTGTACTGTTTTGCCAAAGCAAAGTAGGGATTGGTGCCTTAAAATATTGACTGAGTTAGCAATAGCAAATGCAAAGTTACTTATCTCTTGTTTAATCATTCTTGCTCCTCTCCGCTTCCCCTCCCTCAGAAATCCACCCCTCATCCCGTTATGTCCTAACGCCCCCCCCCCCCATCTCTCCCTATTAGTATTGGTTTAATTACAAAAAGGAAAGCAAGCCTGGAAGGGGATCTCTATATGTTATTTGCATGACTCACTCACCCTCACCAACTGAAAGTTTGACTATGTAAAAGCATTACTGTACTTTGTATTGTTGTGGTGAATTGTAATGTCCCTCTCTGGGCGAGTTTGTGAAAATAAAGTTATATAAAAAAAAAAAAAGAAGAATTTTGGGTTTCAAGTCCCTTAAAGGAACTCAAAATCCAATGTATTTATTTCATGATTCAGATAGAGCATGCGATTTTAAGCAACTTTCTAATTTACTCCTATTATAATTTTTTCTTCATTCTATTGCAATCTTTATTTGAAAAAGCAAAAATGCAAGCAAATGAGCCAGACCATTTTTGGTTCAGCACCTAGGTAGTGCTTGCTGATTGGTGGCTACATTTAAAACCAATTATGTATATAGTATGGTTAGCCTTAATAAATCTACAGTGTGCATTTAAAGTTCTGAGAATTAAAAACTCCTAATATCAATGCATTCTAAATAAACACACAAAAAAACGCGATTCATGATTTTATGTAAATGTTTTTGATGTGAAATTCCTTATCTATAATTTGAAAACTAGAAGCTTGAAGATGACTGATAAATATAAATAAAATCTCAGTGTGGTGCATTTAAAACATTGTTTCAGATTATTAGACAACAATCCATCCACGTATAATTTGTTATCTGATTATTTTATCTTTTTTCCCCCTACTGTTTAGTTTCCATTAAGGCGTTTAATACATTACCATGTTACGGCTGCATTGCAACTAATATTGTAAAATACTGAAAAAACAATTAGTACTAGATCAAATTAAAATAATACAAGGCATGCAAATAGAAAAATTATTCACATGGCACCAATAAATGTTGCTGATGCTCATGAACTTAAAATAATAGAGAATATCAATGAACCAAGGGTTTTCAGTTTCACGGTTTAAAAAAAAAAAAAAAAA
This sequence comes from Bombina bombina, assembly GCF_027579735.1. Classification (NCBI taxonomy): domain Eukaryota; kingdom Metazoa; phylum Chordata; class Amphibia; order Anura; family Bombinatoridae; genus Bombina; species Bombina bombina. The sequence continues at coordinate 1,047,097,055 of NC_069503.1, forward strand.
GACAATTAACCCCTTAAGGACCACAGCACTTTTCCATTTTCTGTCCGTTAGGGACCAAGGCTATTTTTACATTTTTGCGGTGTTTGTGTTGAGCTGTAATTTTCCTCTTACTCATTTACTGTACCTACACATATTATAAAACATTTTTCTCGCCATTAAATGGACTTTCTAAAGATATCATTATTTTCATCATACAGGGAGTGCAGAATTATTAGGCAAGTTGTATTTTTGAGGATTAATTTTATTATTGAACAACAACCATGTTCTCAATGAACCCAAAAAACTCATTAATATCAAAGCTGAATAGTTTTGGAAGTAGTTTTTAGTTTGTTTTTAGTTATAGCTATTTTAGGGGGATATCTGTGTGTGCAGGTGACTATTACTGTGCATAATTATTAGGCAACTTAACAAAAAACAAATATATACCCATTTCAATTATTTATTTTTACCAGTGAAACCAATATAACATCTCAACATTCACAAATACACATTTCTGACATTCAAAAACAAAACAAAAACAAATCAGTGACCAATATAGCCACCTTTCTTTGCAAGGACACTCAAAAGCCTGCCATCCATGGATTCTGTCAGTGTTTTGATCTGTTCACCATCAACATTGCATGCATCAGCAACCACAGCCTCCCAGACACTGTTCAGAGAGGTGTACTGTTTTCCCTCCTTGTAAATCTCACATTTGATGATGGACCACAGGTTCTCAATGGGGTTCAGATCAGGTGAACAAGGAGGCCATGTCATTAGATTTTCTTCTTTTATACCCTTTCTTGCCAGCCACGCTGTGGAGTACTTGGACGCGTGTGATGGAGCATTGTCCTGCATGAAAATCATGTTTTTCTTGAAGGATGCAGACTTCTTCCTGTACCACTGCTTGAAGAAGGTGTCTTCCAGAAACTGGCAGTAGGACTGTGAGTTGAGCTTGACTCCATCCTCAACCCGAAAAGGCCCCACAAGCTCATCTTTGGTGATACCAGCCCAAACCAGTACTCCACCTCCACCTTGCTGGCGTCTGAGTCGGACTGGAGCTCTCTGCCCTTTACCAATCCAGCCACGGGCCCATCCATCTGGCCTATCAAGACTCACTCTCATTTCATCAGTCCATAAAACCTTAGAAAAATCAGTCTTGAGATATTTCTTGGCCCAGTCTTGACGTTTCAGCTTGTGTGTCTTGTTCAGTGGTGGCCGTCTTTCAGCCTTTCTTACCTTGGCCATGTCTCTGAGTATTGCACACCTTGCGCTTTTGGGCACTCCAGTGATGTTGCAGCTCTGAAATATGGCCAAACTGGTGGCAAGTGGCATCTTGGCAGCTGCACGCTTGACTTTTCTCAGTTCATGGGCAGTTATTTTGCGCCTTGGTTTTTCCAAACGCTTCTTGCGACCCTGTTGACTATTTTGAATGAAACGCTTGATTGTTCGATGATCACACTTCAGAAGCTTTGCAATTTTAAGAGTGCTGCATCCCTCTGCAAGATATCTCAGTATTTTTGACTTTTCTGAGCCTGTCAAGTCCTTCTTTTGACCCATTTTGCCAAAGGAAAGGAAGTTGCCTAATAATTATGCACACCTGATATAGGGTGTTGATGTCATTAGACCACACCCCTTCTCATTACAGAGATGCACATCACCTAATATGCTTAATTGGTAGTAGGCTTTCGAGCCTATACAGCTTGGAGTAAGACAACATGCATAAAGAGGATGATGTGGTCAAAATACTCATTTGCCTAATAATTCTGCACTCCCTGTATCTTATAAGTTACTATAATTTTTTTTATAAAATATGATGAAAAAATGGAAAAACACATTTTTTTCTTACTTTGACCACCAAAATCTTTTGCACTTCTACAACCACCAAAAAACACCCATGCTAAATAGTTTCTAAATTTTGTCCTGAGTTTAGAAATACTCAATGTTTACATGTTCTTTGCTTTTTTAGCAAGTTATAGGGCAAAAAATACAATTAGCATGTTGCTATTTCCTAACCACTTTTTTTCAAAATTAGCGCTAGTTACATTGGGACACTGATATCTGTCAGGAATCCCTAAATATATTTTTTTAGAAGACAACCCAAAGTATTGATCTAGGCCCATTTTGGTATATTTCATGCCACCATTTCACCGTCAAATGCAATCAAATAAAAAATGTTTTTAAATTTTTCACAATTTTAGGTTTCTCACTGAAATTATTTACAAACAGCTTGTTCAATTATGGCACAAATGGTTGTAAATGCTTCTCTGGGATACCCTTTGTTCAGAAATAGCTCTCTGTAGCCTTTGCTCTTTGTGCCCTGTGCTTCTAAGTGCCCTGTGTTACAAGTGGCCGAGTTAAGAACTGGAGTTATATCCATGACACTACCACCTAGAATGCTCTACTAACAACATGAAGCACTGTTCTAACCCTCCATCTCATCTCTCTACAGGTATGCATCTCTCCTGCTTCCTTTATCTGCCTGGTTGTCCCTGCGTGTCCCTTTAATGTGCTTAAAATACACTGGTATGCATCTCTCCTTCTTCCTTTATCTGCCTGGATGTCCCTGCGTATCCCTTTAATGTGCTTAAAATACACTGGTATGCATCTCTCCTGCTTCCTTTATCTGCCTGGTTGTCCCTGTGTGTCCCTTTAATGTGCTTAAAATACACTGGTATGCATCTCTCCTGCTGTCTGGATTTATTAGTTTTTGTTAGATTTGTTATCAGTTCCTTTGTACAATATCTGTTTGCTTCCCGGCCATTTGTCTTCCCCCCAATCTAATTTGCAAGTGTGTATAACTCCAGTCTCCTAACTAATCTGCCTGTGCACAGCTGTCCTGATTCAAATCATTACAATTTATAATCTGACTACTAGAAATAAGTGAACACTTGGCTCTCTGTAGCCTTGGCTCTTTGTGCCCTGTGCTTCTAAGTGTCCTGTGTTACAAGTGGCCGAGTTAAGAACTGGAGTTATAAACTGGAGGGGGAAACTGCAATCCCACTAACAGGTAAAACTTACTAACTATACACCTGCACAATGCTTTCCATGTCTTTTCTGCTATTTCTGTCTGCCCTTTTCCTAAAAATCACTGCACTTCCCTGTAGCAACAATAAACCCCACACTATCCATATCTCACCCTCCCTTCTCTCATCCCCTATGCTCTCCTCTCATGAACTACTTTGTCTCCATAGAAATACTTCCCCATCTAACTCTCCTGTGTCTAATCATACCCGCTCCTACAAGTCCCCCTCTCACCTTCTGTCACTCACACTCCTACTACTGCTTGCTGCTGGTGACATCTCTCCTAACCCTGGCCCTGCAGCAATCACCACACGTTTACACTCTCACTCAGTCTCCCACTGCAAAAACTCTAGGTCACGCAATCCTAACAATCTCATCTCTATTAATCCACCGCGCTTATCCCCTCTCTTTTTTTGTGCTCTTTGGCATGCACGCTCTGTCTGTAAAAAACTTACAACTGTTCATGACCGGTTTGTTTCTAACACCTTCAATCTTCTAGCAATTACTGAAACCTGGTTATCATCTTCTGACACTGCTTCCATTGCTGCTCTCACGCACGGTGGTCTCCACTTTAGCCACACACCTAGGCCAGGTGTGAGACATGGTGGCAGTGTTGGAATCTTACTCTCCCCCTCCTGCTCCTTTCAGCACCTGCAGCCTCATCCATCTCTCTCCTTTTCCTCCCTTGAAGTTCACTGCATCCGACTATTCTCCCCCCTCTCCCTCAGGGTGGCAGTTATCTGTCGCCCCCCTGGACCTACCTCCCAATTCCTTGATAACTTTGCTGCCTGATTTTCTCACTTTCTCTCTACAACTATACCTGCTTTAATCCTGGGGGACTTCAACATCCCCATTGATAACCCATCTGCCCCTGCTGCCTCTAAACTTCTCTCACTCACAAACTCCTTTGGTCTCTCACAATCCACCATATTCCCTACTTCTCCCACTCGCCCCCGTACCTGTAGAAATCTGCACACTGTGGATCCTCTACAACTCTCCAGCCTTATTCAAAAACACCTCCCCCACAATTCCACAATATCCTGCCCTTACCTTGCTACAACCCACTATAACAATACTCTCTCCTCAACGCTGGACACTTTCACTTCTCCCCAAATGCGCAAAACCTCACGTCGTCAGCTCCAACCCTGGCACTCTAACCAAACACGATACCTGCAAAAATGCTCCAGTACTGCTGAACGTGCCTGGAGGAAATCCCACTCTGAATCAGATTGCCTTCACTATAAGTTCATTCTTTATTCTTACTCCTCTGCCAAGCAAACCTACTTCTCACTCCTCAAACCCTAAATGTCTCTTCTCCATTTTCAACTCTCTCCTTTATCCACCTTTACCACCCCCTTCATCTGCCTTTAGTGCTCAAGACCTGGTAGACTACTAAGTAATATCCCAACACAAGACTGCAACCTTCCATCTCTGCCCCCGGCAACCCCCTCCACCACTCTCAGCATCTTCCCCCCTACCACTGAGAATGAAGTGAGTTCCCTATTGTCTTCCTCACACCTCACTACCTGCCCACTTGACCCTATCCCTTCACATCTAATACCGTCTATGTCTTTTACCCTCACTCCAGCTCTTACTCACATATTCAACCTATCCCTTACTACCCTTTCATTCCCGTCTTCCTTCAAACACGCAAAGGTCACCCCCATCCTCAAAAACCCTCCCTAAACCCCAATTCTCCTGCAAACTACCGCCCCATATCACTGCTTCTGCTAGCTTCAAAAGTCCTGGAAAAACTAGTCTTCAATCGCTTAACCTACTTCTTGTCCTCCAACTCACTGCTTGACCTCTTACAATCTGGCTTCCATTCCCAACACTCAACTGAGACTGCCCTCACCAAGGTTACTAATGATGTTCTCTCTGCTAAAAAAAATGGCCACTACTCAATACTTTTCTTACTTGATCTGTCCGCTGCCTTTAACACAGTTGACCATCCCCTTCTCCTATGGACTCTCAGCTCCCTTGGGCTCTCTGACACTGCCCTTTCCTGGATCCACTCTTATCTCTCTAATAGGTCCTTTTCTGTCTCCTTTGCTGGTGGCGACTCCTCTCCATTGCCTCTGTCTGTTGGAGTACCTCAAGGCTCTGTTCTGGGTAAACTTATCAGTAGCTATGGCTTCAATTACCACCTCTATGCTGATGATACTCAGATCTACCTATTCACCCCTTCACTCTCTCCTTCTGTCCTTTCGCACATCAGTGTCTGCTTATCTAGCATATATTCTTGGATGGCCTCTCACCACCTAAAAATCAATATATCCAAGACTGAGCTCCTTCTAATCCCCCCTCTAATTCTACCCCGGTTCCTAATGTTTCAATCACTGTTGGTGACACCACTATCTCCCCATCACCCCAAGTCCGCTACCTAGGAGTTATACTTGACTCCAATCCAATCATACCCCACATCCAATTGCTCTCTTCCTCCTGTCGCAACCATCTACACAATATCTCCAAATTCCATCCATTTCTGAGTGCTGAAACTACTAAACAGCTAATCCACTGCCTGGTAATCTCCTGACTTGACTACTGTAATAACCTACTAACTGTCCTCCCTCTCTTCCGCCTCTCCCCTCTTCAATCCATCCTAAATGCCTCTGCTATGCTAATCCACCTCTCCCGATGCTCTGTATCTGCTGCACCTCTTTGCGAGTCCCTTCACTGGCTACCATCCACAGCAGAATTAAATTCAAAATTCTCATCCTGACCTACAAAGCCCTTACCAATGCAGTCCCCCCTACCTGTCCTCACTCATCAAGAAATATACTCCAGCCCGCCCCCTAAGATCCAACATTGACCTGCTCCTTGCATCTTCTACCATTACCTCCTCCCATTCTAGGCTACAGGACTTCTCTCGTGCGGCACCAACCATCTGCAATGCACTTCCTAGGGCTGTCAGACTCTCCCCTAACCTTTCCTCCTTTAAACGCTCCCTAAAGACCTTTCTGTTCATGGAAGCCTATCTCCAAATCAGTAACAAATGAATTCTACTTGCCTAACTGCTGCCCTCCACACTAACATCATTCTCACCTTTGCAGTCCCCACCTCCTGTTTCTCACCCTCCTACCATCTAGATTGTAAGTTCCCACGGGAACAGGGATGTGAATATATATCTTGCAGCGCCAAGATGTCAACCATACAAGCTATACTCCAGTTGCGGAATCTCCCAACCAGATCCCAGAATGACAGTAGGTTAAAGTGCTTGGTGAGTACAGCGCTACAAAGCCCTAGAGGAAGGGTTTGTGGCTAAAGATGGTGTCCACGATTGGTTATATTACCTATAAGTGGTGTATATAATAGTGATACAAATAACCGATATGGCCTAAACACATAAATATTACAATGTATGGGAAAAAGAATTTATAATAGATCAGACACTCCTATATGTTTAGCTAATGACATTTAACATGACATATATGGTTTAAAATCCTGGACAATATAAACATACATAAAATACATAAATGGCAATAGTAAGAAACCTTAAAAACAAGATCTTAAAAACAAGATCTAATGGTACCGTATGTGCACATAAAAAAGGGGGGGTTCAGTTATAACAATAAAGCCTTAAAAGTCCAAAGAATAGTCATGTGATCCTATGGTATATCGACTTATATAATGTCCCAATGCTGGTGTGTTCAAACTTAGTGAACCACTCGAGGAAAAAATGTGAAAAAATTGATTAATTGCCTTCCAAAATTAAAAAGCCAAAAATACAACTAGTGATATCACAACTGTGTAAAAAGTGGAAATAGTTTCTCAAAATAAAAATAAAAATAAAAATGCGTGAGGTGTACACCAAAAATATGCCTTAGTGAATGTCAAATGTATCCTTAAAACATAAACAAATGTTCCCAAAAAATCTGTGATAGCTCAAAATATATCCAAACAGATGTGGTTATAGGATTCCTAAGTGTGGGTCCTCTTCTTAAGGTGTGTGTTAAAACTTCAGTGGTGTCATCTTGAACCTATAAATTGGTAAAAAGACCAGTCTCGAGAAGGCAATTAATCAATTTTTTCACATTTTTTCCTCGAGTGGTTCACTAAGTTTGAACACACCAGCATTGGGACATTATATAAGTCGATATACCATAGGATCACATGACTATTCTTTGGACTTTTAAGGCTTTATTTTTATAACTGAACCCCCCCTTTTTTTATGTGCACATACGGTACCATTAGATCTTGTTTTTAAGATCTTGTTTTTAAGGTTTCTTACTATTGCCATTTATGTATTTTATGTATGTTTATATTGTCCAGGATTTTAAACCATATATGTCATATTAAATGTCATTAGCTAAACATATAGGAGTGTCTGATCTATTATAAATTCTTTTTCCCATACATTGTAATATTTATGTGTTTAGGCCATATCGGTTATTTGTATCACTATTATATACACCACTTATAGGTAATATAACCAATCGTGGACACCATCTTTAGCCACAAACCCTTCCTCTAGGGCTTTGTAGCGCTGTACTCACCAAGCACTTTAACCCACGGGAACAGGGCCCTCAATTCCCCCTGTATTTGTTTGTTAAACTATATTGTATTGTACTGTACTTTTATCTTTGTACCCATGGACAGCGCTGCGGAATCTGTTGGCACTTTATAAATAAAGAATAATAATAATAAATGGTTTTTGTAATTAGAAGGCCGCTAAATGCCGCTGCGCGCCACATGTGTATTATGCCCAGCAGTGAAGGGGTTAATTAGGGAGCTTGTAGTGTTAATTTTAGCTTTAGTGTAGTGTAGTAGACAACCCAAAGTATTGATCTAGGCTCATTTTGGTATTTTTCATGCCACCATTTCACCGCCAAATGCAAAAAAAAAAAAAAAATCGTTCACTTTTTCACAAACTTTTTCACAAACTTAAGGTTTCTCACTGAAATTATTTACAAACAGCTTGTGCAATTATGGCACAAATGGTTGTTAATGCTTCTTTGGGATCCCTTTTGTTCAGAAATAGCAGACATATATGGCTTTGGCGTTGCTTTTTAGTAATTAGAAGACTGCTAAATGCTGCTGCGCATCACACGGGTATTATGTCTAGCATTGAAGGAGTTAATTAGGTAGCTTGTAGGGAGCTTGCAGGGTTAATTTTAGCTTTAGTGTAGAGATCAGCCTCCCACCTGACACATAACACCTCCTAATCCCTCCCAAATAGCTCTCTTCCCTCCCCTCCCCACAACTGTCCCCGCCATCTTAAGTACTGGTAGAAAGTCTGCCAGTACTGAAATAAAAGGTATCTTGTGCACCACCATCTTAAAAATTCACCAACTGCCACTGTCTGTATTGTATACCTTTCTTGTTACATACTGTATGTATTTAAGTATTTATGTGTTTTACTGTATATGTACTGTACATATTTTAAATTCCAGTGAAGAACAAAGGAATGTAAAATTTGCATTTCGCGCATCGGGGTTCGCAATTTTAGGTTTTAACGAGGTCGGGTTAGCGCACATGAAAATTTTGTATTCTTAAGGAGCATTATTGAAATATTACATATAAAATATTACAAAAAAATGTTAAAAATTATTAAACATACTGTAAAAAATAGATATATTCTATGGATTATTTAGAATATTTTACAGTATGTTTAATTATAGGATAACAGCATAAAAAAAAGCGTGACTGGAGACCTAAAGTGAAGTGTTAGGGCTACAATAAAACTATAAAACACACACATACATATATATATATATATATATATATATATATATATATATATATATATATTTATATATATATATCAGCAAAGGAAGGGAGTCACTCACAGGGTCTTGCAGTAACAAACAGTGTCTTTATTGACGTTTCGGGGTTACCCCCGTTTTCAAAATAAGCAGGGTAACCCCAAAACGTCAATAAAGACACTCTTTGTTACTGCAAGCCCCTGTGAGTGACTCCCTTCCTTTGCTGATCTGTATTTACCTTGGAGTGCACCCGGGGCACCACGGGCCGGTTTGGGCCTTGTATCTAACCAGGAGTGCTTCTACCATCTTCCTTAGCTTATATATATATATACAGGGAGTGCAGAATTATTAGGCAAATGAGTATTTTGACCACATCATCCTCTTTATGCATGTTGTCTTACTCCAAGCTGTATAGGCTAGAAAGCCTACTACCAATTAAACATATTAGGTGATGTGCATCTCTGTAATGAGAAGGGGTGTGGACTAATGACATCAACACCCTATATCAGGTGTGCATAATTATTAGGCAACTTCCTTTCCTTTGGCAAAATGGGTCAAAAGAAGGACTTGACAGGCTCAGAAAAGTCAAAAATAGTGAGATATCTTGCAGAGGGATGCAGCACTCTTAAAATTGCAAAGCTTCTGAAGCGTGATCATCGAACAATCAAGCGTTTCATTCAAAATAGTCAACAGGGTCGCAAGAAGCGTGTGGAAAAACCAAGGCGCAAAATAACTGCCCATGAACTGAGAAAAGTCAAGCGTGCAGCTGCCAAGATGCCACTTGCCACCAGTTTGGCCATATTTCAGAGCTGCAACATCACTGGAGTGCCCAAAAGCACAAGGTGTGCAATACTCAGAGACATGGCCAAGGTAAGAAAGGCTGAAAGACGACCACCACTGAACAAGACACACAAGCTGAAACGTCAAGACTGGGCCAAGAAATATCTCAAGACTGATTTTTCTAAGGTTTTATGGACTGATGAAATGAGAGTGAGTCTTGATGGGCCAGATGGATGGGCCCGTGGCTGGATTGGTAAAGGGCAGAGAGCTCCAGTCCGATTCAGACGCCAGCAAGGTGGAGGTGGAGTACTGGTTTGGGCTGGTATCATCAAAGATGAGCTTGTGGGGCCTTTTCGGGTTGAGGATGGAGTCAAGCTCAACTCCCAGTCCTACTGCCAGTTTCTGGAAGACACCTTCTTCAAGCAGTGGTACAGGAAGAAGTCTGCATCCTTCAAGAAAAACATGATTTTCATGCAGGACAATGCTCCATCACACGCGTCCAAGTACTCCACAGCGTGGCTGGCAAGAAAGGGTATAAAAGAAGAAAATCTAGAGGGGGCGGAGTCTAGCCACGCAGGACGATGGCAGCTACATATTAGAGCTCCTAGGCCCCATGGCAGGCTAAATGCTTATTTTTTAAGTTAGGGTCCCTTATTCAATTTAAAATACATTGTCATAAGAGGGGAGCATAAGTGAGGAGCAGACGAGCAGAAAGGAAAAAATTTTTTGTCTAACTCTTCACACAAAAAAAGAACAAGCAAGACAGAGGACAGGAAAGCACCCTGTAGCAGCGGTCATTGAAGAAGCGGCAAGCCCAAAGACCCCACATCACTTGGATCTCACAGTACCCAGACACCGCATATACCAGCAAAGCATATAGAGGCAGAGACGAGTCGGCGGCAAGTCCCGGCACCAGCAGAGGTATCTTAGGAGGCGAGCGCGCTGCAAAAACACTTGCCGCGCGCCACCCGCTCCCCATATCAAACACAAATAGTGGCTAGGTAAGAAACAAAGAGTCTGACATAATTACCCCCAGGCTCCACCGGGGCGTGGGACCGCAAATAAGCTCCGATCTGGTGCACTGACAGAGGCGGCTGGCATACCGGGCACAAACACATACTGTCTAATTCCGGTGACGACGCAGCGGCCATTTTAAGCCAGGCCTGAGAGCAGGGAGCAGCATAGTTGTACCGGAGGGGAGAGCTTGAGCAAAGGCAGTCAAAAGTTAATACTGAGCACCCCAAAGCATACCATATAAAGCCAAACCACATAAAAACACCAAAAAAGGGGACTAAATAAAAACGAAATAAATAAAGATAAACAATAAACAAAAATACGTCCTAGCACAAAGTGTTAAAGTCAACACAGGAATAACAGTAACTAAAATAAAAGACACATAGCAATATAAAGAGACACCATTAACCCTTGCAATAGAAATGACCAGCAAAACATCAGCAAAGGGAGATAAAAGTACAAGATCCAGGACTCTTGGGCAGTATTTAAAAAATATGGAGCAACAGGACTTTATGCCTACTAATTCCACAAGTCCAGAAGGGGCTCAAAATGATTGCACAGAGCCAACACAAATTGAGTTACCCTCTAATTATGTCACGAAAAATGACCTTATTTCTCTTACAACTAAAGAAGACATGAAAATGTTCATGCACGAGTTCAGATCTCTATATAAAGACCTCCACACGGATATTACTGCAGTTTCAAATAGAGTGACAAATATGGAAGAAGAACAGGCCACAGCCAACTCTACCATCAACACCCTTACAAACAAAATCAAAGCCCAAGAAGACATAATACAGTCTCTGAGTAACAAGATTGAAGACCTAGACAATCGCGGACGCCGCAATAACCTTCGTATCAGAGGGGTGCCAGAGTCTATATCACCAACGGCCTTAGGTGGCTACCTGCAGGATTTGTTCCGCACGATTAAAGGAAAGCCGGGAGCAGCAGAAGTCATAATTGAAAGAGCTCACAGGGCCCTAAGGGCCAAGCCACCGCCAAAGGCGCTGCCGAGGGACATAATAATCAAACTCTTAAATTTCCAGGACAGGGAAGAAATTATCAATAGCGCAAGAGCCAAACAACCACTCCAACATGCAGGTATACCTCTACAGATATTCAGTGATATAAGCCCCACAACACTACAGAAGAGAAGGGCCTTGTCACATATCACATCCTCCCTACAACATCACAAAATACCATACCGATGGGGGTTCCCGGTGTCCATAATTGCTTCCAAAGACAATAAAATAGCAATATACCGCACGGAAAGCGACATGGATCAGTTTTGCCAGACGCTGTCTATAGATGTCCCAGATGAGCCAACACCACTGGATAACTTAACCCTCACACGCCGTCAAAACAACAGTTCAGAGACTGTCAAGGCTTAAAGTCTCATCTTCCTTCGGCACACACAGAGGCCGAGAAAGAAAACAGAGCATCAGAAAAGGAATGGGTAAGACAACTATGGATGTATATTAAGGATATTACAAGACTAGAGACATGAATAGCTGATATTAATAGCTAAAGACACATGCTAATTAATGGGCCGCTCCCAGGAGAGGAACAGGCTCAAGCGTTATAACCAGCAACGGGCCTGCCCAATGCTGGGAGTGAGTTATAGTTAATACAAGTTTGGTGTTAGATCTGTTTTTTTTTTGTTTTGTTTTTCTACTGGACTTTGGTCTTGGACTCATGCTCTATAATAGCATCTTTTTACTACACTATGATGTCCGGCCACACTTATGTCATAAGAAAATTACTGAAACTAATTAGACACCAACGAACTAACTCTCCTAAGACTGTCACATAATATATAGGATTAAAGTGTTATTGTATACTCTTATAGGAATTCATATGTATAATGTTGCACTGTTTTATGCTCCAATCTATAGCGATAACACTGTGTTTATGTTGATGCTGTTACACATTCAAATTTTAACCTTTAAGTTAATATAAAATTGTCCTATCGTGCTCTTGTTGCTCCCCTACATGAGAAGTAAAAAGAAGGGAGCCCTTCCTTACTGTTTAGTTATTCTATATTGTGCATTAAATGCCTAAGCCATGGGGACACATCCCCTAATCTCTACTTTCACTTTAGGGTATCCCATACCTGAACCTTTCTAAACATCTACACCTTCTTTTCTTTCTATATACTCTACTAATCTCTTTTACTATACTACCACCTCACAGTTTCCCTCCCCTTCCTATCTATCCCAAACTTCCCTATACCTAACCTACCAGGCACACCAGCAGTCAATCTCAGACAACTCTAATCAATCTCCCAGCTCTAATCACATCTCATAATAATGGTCCGACCAACTAAAACACCTCTACCCTCAAGTAACATGCACCAAAGGACAGAACACTCTCTCACTCTGATGACATTAAATGTCAAGGGACTCAACAGCCCAGGGAAACGATCTATAGCCACAAGGGAACTATCTAGAAACAACCACTCCATTATTTATATACAGGAGACACATTTTCAGAGAGGGAAAGAACCTAAATGGACTAACCCTAAATACACAAATATGTATTTTGCATCAGGGACTAAAAAAAAGAATGGGGTGGGAATCCTACTCCATAGGTCAATACCTTTGCAGGTTTCATCTATAATGAGGGATCCAGAGGGAAGGTATATTTTAATAGTGGGGCTACTATTTGGAAGGCCTATAACGCTTGTAAATGTGTATTTCCCCAACACAGACCAACACCGTTTCATCAAAAAAATCTCACAACTTATATTGGACAACCGAAAGGGACTACTTATGTTAGGAGGGGATTTTAATCTTCCCTTGGACCCCCAATGGGACACGTCAAATAATCTCTCAAGCGTGCCTAAAACCACACTAAAATCGACTAAAATAACGCTTACAGACCTCAATCTACACGACATATGGCGTACATTAAATGTGACAGTGAAAGACTACACATATTTCTCTTCAGTATATAAAAAATATTCCCGCATAGACTATTTATTTACAGACTCAATGGGACTGACCATTACAACTAAATGTGACATTGGCACAATATCATGGACTGATCACGCCCCGGTTACCTGCACTATAATATGGCCAGAAACACCCCTCACAGACTTCATCTGGCGGTTAGATGATCACCTACTGACAGACCCGCCAACTGTCGAAAAAGTTGGAAAAATGATATCTGAATATTTCACACACAACCCAGACTCAGACACCTCTAGCTCCACAACATGGGAGGCACATAAATGTGTCATTAGAGGGGAACTTATTAAAATTAGGGCAAGAAAGCTCATAGAGAGACGTGCCAAACACGACCATTTACACTCCTCTATACAGAAACTTGAGTGCATACATAAACAAGAACCACATAACAACGTGATTTTAGCAGAGCTCACACAGACCAGAAGGGATTTAAAAGATTTTCTTTTGCAGGAATCACAGCGACAAGCCTCATATGTTAGGCAATTATACTATGACCAGGGGAATAAGCCTGGAAAACTGCTGGCTAGGACTACCCAACGTAAAAAATATAAGTCCTATATACATTCATTGAAAGGGGGAAACTCCTCATTAATAAAAGACAGTAAGGGAATAGCAGAGGAATTCAGACAATATTATCACAACTTATACAACTTAAAAAATACATTAATTACTCCAACAACATCACATTCACATGATAACCAACCAACAATAGCTGAATATATGACTAATCTCCCCATAGTGAAACTTGATGAAGAAGAGAGAGCGGAGCTGGACTCCCCAATATCTGAACAAGAAATTGGTAAAGCAATTAAAGATCTCCCTTCTGGAAAAAGCCCTGGCCCTGACGGGTTCTCTATTAAATACTACAAGATATACAAATCTATCCTTGTACCACACCTTCTTACCCTATTTAACAAATTAATAGATACTAGGTCCTTACCAACCAGAATGTTAGAGGCTCATATTACGGTACTACCTAAGCCAGGAAGAACACCTGATAAACCTAGCAATTTCAGACCAATTTCACTCCTGAATGTGGATATAAAAATATTAGCCAAGATATTAGCCACCAGACTTAATAAATATTTACCCAAACTCATTTCCACAGACCAAGTTGGCTTCGTGCCAGGCAGAGAAGCCAAAGATAATACCATTAGAGCCCAACGTATTATAGACTATGTAACCCACCATAGAAACCCATTGACCCTATTCGCATCCGATGCCGAAAAGGCCTTCGATAGGGTAAATTGGACATTTCTGAAAGAGGCCATGCACAGCATGAATTTTGGAGACAAATTTCTTCATATGGTCTTTTCCCTATATTCAGGCCCTAATGCAAAAATAAAGGTCAATGGAACACTATCGGATTCCTTTCCCATTACCAATGGAACCCGTCAGGGCTGCCCACTCTCCCCATTACTGTTCCTTCTTTCATTTGAAATTTTGGCCTACAAAATCAGATCTAACAATAAAATAAAAGGCGTACAGATAGGAGAAAAAGAACATAAACTGATGATGTATGCTGACGACATACTATTCTCCCTGACTGATATTGAGCATTCTATACCGGCTCTAATAACTGAATTACGAGCTTACGGCCAATTTTCAAATTTTCATTTGAATATCTCCAAATCGGAACTACTTAATATCACCTCCCCCCCACACCTGACACATCAATTGGCCGCTGAGTACGGTTTAACAATAGCCCCAGAGAAAATAAAATACCTGGGGGTTTACTTGACAGCCAATCCTAGCTCCCTGTTCAAACATAATTACACGCAACTTAAAAAAGAAATTTCAGATGATCTATGTTCATGGAACTGCAAACCCCTGTCATGGCTAGGAAGAATAGGTATTATTAAGATGAACATACTACCCAGATTATTATATCTCTTTCAGACATTACCGATTCCCATCCCTAGCCAGTTCTTACGGCAATTACAAAAAACAATTGACAACTTCATATGGGGTGGGAATAGAAGTAGGGTACAAAGACAAACTATGTTCTTGCCAAAGGAGCGGGGGGGGTCTGGGGGTACCAAATTTGACACTATACAGAAGAGCCATATTGTTACAGCAGATACTAGAATGGAGCCACAACACTGGTCAAAAGGACTGGGTCCAAATTGACAATCATATTCTGGGGAGAGGTAACTCAGCTTCACTTGCATGGACAGAACCCAGAAAACGCCCAGATATACTACAACAATACCCTAACATAATGGAAATGCTTAAAGAATGGGACAGGACAATAGCTACCAACCCACATATATCAACTAGAGTAGGACCGATGCTGCCAATAAGAGAAAATGCAGATCTTCCTTTGGGAAACCCTATTACAGCACATAAGCCCCCATACAGACTCAGAGAAGGCATATTACACTTTGCAATAGAGAGTGGGACAATAGCTCCACTAGACAAACTACAACAATGGGACGCAAAAATATTTCCTTCTTGGCTGGCTCGAGCGCAATTGATTCATTTTATATCTACACACAGACAAAGGTCAAACATGCAAAGAGAGCTTACCACATTTGAAAAATTATGCACACAAGACAACCCACCTAGACACACTATCTCATTAATATACAAAATCTTACTGCTCCCGAGTGACAACACATTACCGAATTATGTAAGATCCTGGAATACAGAATTGGACATTTCCGGGGATGATGCAATGTGGATTAAATCATTTAGAATAGCGGCCACTGCTTCGGCCTCGGCCACAATACAAGAGATGCACATAAAGTTCATCAGCAGGTGGTATCTGACACCCTATAGATTACATAAAACTAACTCCCAGATTAGCGACCGGTGCTGGAGGGCATGTGGTCAAGAGGGCTCAATACAACATATATGGTGGGGATGCCCTTGTATAACGGAGTATTGGAGATCAGTCTTTAGATCTATATCATCTGTACTAGGCTTAGATATTGCACCTAATTTTCACTATCTGTTGTTCCTTCAGATACCGAAATTTCAAAACAAATTACACAAAAGTATATTCCTTATCATGATAAATAGTGCCAAGAAACTCATCCCAAAAAAATGGAAATCTAGTGCCCCACCGACAATACAGGAATGGCATACACAGACTACAGAAATATTACAGTTAGAACGCCTACACTATCTAACCACAAACAATATACAATTCCACCAAGGACTCCTAGACTTATGGAATGGAGTCTGAACATGATGGTAGAACTGGACCTCGTGTTGAATCAGACAACTGAGCTGGACTATCAAACACAATTGCCTGGACCCCCCTCTTCCCCCCCTCGACCCTTATTCCCCCTTACTTTTCTACAGTCTTTCTTTCTTTTCCTCTTTTTACTCTCTCATTATATTCAATTGTACACTGAAGGGTCGGCTTCGATATTTTTTACCTAAACATATACCTGTCTATAAGCTGATATGATAGCGTTAGTAAAGAATGGAAACATTGGAAAAAGTTATACACATCTGATAGTATTTACTACTCCATGTATAGCTTGCAGGTACTGAATTAATCTGTCATTTCTGTTGTTGACCTTTCAAATTTTGATGTACACATTTATTCTTCAATAAAAAATCTTATAAAAAAAAAAAAAAAAAAAAGAAGAAAATCTAATGACATGGCCTCCTTGTTCACCTGATCTGAACCCCATTGAGAATCTGTGGTCCATCATCAAATGTGAGATTTACAAGGAGGGAAAACAGTACACCTCTCTGAACAGTGTCTGGGAGGCTGTGGTTGCTGCTGCACGCAATGTTGATGGTGAACAGATCAAAACACTGACAGAATCCATGGATGGCAAGCTTTTGAGTGTCCTTGCAAAGAAAGGTGGCTATATTGGTCACTGATTTGTTTTTGTTTTGTTTTTGAATGTCAGAAATGTATATTTGTGAATGTTGAGATGTTATATTGGTTTCACTGGTAAAAATAAATAATTGAAATGGGTATATATTTGTTTTTTGTTAAGTTGCCTAATAATTATGCACAGTAATAGTCACCTGCACACACAGATATCCCCCTAAAATAGCTATAACTAAAAACAAACTAAAAACTACTTCCAAAACTATTCAGCTTTGATATTAATGAGTTTTTTGGGTTCATTGAGAACATGGTTGTTGTTCAATAATAAAATTAATCCTCAAAAATACAACTTGCCTAACAATTCTGCACTCCCTGTATATATATATATATATATATATATATATATATATATATATATATATATATATATATATATACAGTATAAATATATATATATATATATATATATATATATATACATATAAATATATATATACAGTACATATATATTTATACCTGTATATATGTGTGTTTATATATTTATACCTGTATATATGTGTGATATATATATATATATATATATATATATATATATATATATATATATATATACAGTATATATATATACATATATATATATATATATATATATATATATATATATATATATATTTATATTTTTATATATATATATATATATATATACAGGGAGTGCAGAATTATTAGGCAAATGAGTATTTTGACCACATCATCCTCTTTATGCATGTTGTCTTACTCCAAGCTGTATAGGCTCGAAAGCCTACTACCAATTAAGCATATTAGGTGATGTGCATCTCTGTAATGAGAAGGGGTGTGGTCTAATGACATCAACACCCTATATCAGGTGTGCATAATTATTAGGCAACTTCCTTTCCTTTGGCAAAATGGGTCAAAAGAAGGACTTGACAGGCTCAGAAAAGTCAAAAATAGTGAGATATCTTGCAGAGGGATTCAGCACTCTTAAAATTGCAAAGCTTCTGAAGCGTTATCATCGAACAATCAAGCGTTTCATTCAAAATAGTCAACAGGGTCGCAAGAAGCGTGTGGAAAAACCAAGGCGCAAAATAACTGCCCATGAACTGAGAAAAGTCAAGCGTGCAGCTGCCAAGATGCCACTTGCCACCAGTTTGGCCATATTTCAGAGCTGCAACATCACTGGAGTGCCCAAAAGCACAAGGTGTGCAATACTCAGAGACATGGCCAAGGTAAGAAAGGCTGAAAGACGACCACCACTGAACAAGACACACAAGCTGAAACATCAAGACTGGGCCAAGAAATATCTCAAGACTGATTTTTCTAAGGTTTTATGGACTGATGAAATGAGAGTGAGTCTTGATGGGCCAGATGGATGGGCCCGTGGCTGGATTGGTAAAGGGCAGAGAGCTCCAGTCCGACTCAGACGCCAGCAAGGTGGAGGTGGAGTACTGGTTTGGGCTGGTATCATCAAAGATGAGCTTGTGGGGCCTTTTCGGGTTGAGGATAGAGTCAAGCTCAACTCCCAGTCCTACTGCCAGTTTCTGGAAGACACCTTCTTCAAGCAGTGGTACAGGAAGAAGTCTGCATCCTTCAAGAAAAACATGATTTTCATGCAGGACAATGCTCCATCACACGCGTCCAAATACTCCACAGCGTGGCTGGCAAGAAAGGGTATAAAAGAAGAAAATCTAATGACATGGCCTCCTTGTTCACCTGATCTGAACCCCATTGAGAACCTGTGGTCCATCATCAAATGTGAGATTTACAAGGAGGGAAAACAGTACACCTCTCTGAACAGTGTCTGGGAGGCTGTGGTTGCTGCTGCACGCAATGTTGATGGTGAACAGATCAAAACACTGACATAATCCATGGATGGCAGGCTTTTGAGTGTCCTTGCAAAGAAAGGTGGCTATATTGGTCACTGATTTGTTTTTGTTTTGTTTTTGAATGTCAGAAATGTATATTTGTGAATGTTGAGATGTTATATTGGTTTCACTGGTAAAAATAAATAATTGAAATGGGTATATATTTGTTTTTTGTTAAGTTGCCTAATAATTATGCACAGTAATAGTGACCTGCACACACAGATATCCCCCTAAAATAGCTAAAACTAAAAACAAACTAAAAACTACTTCCAAAAATATTCAGCTTTGATATTAATGAGTTTTTTGGGTTCATTGAGAACATGGTTGTTGTTCAATAATAAAATGAATCCTCAAAAATACAACTTGCCTAATAATTCTGCACTCCCTGTATATATATATATCAGTATTCTCCCCAGGGACCTTTTATATTAGGTGCACCACCTGACTGATTTTACATACCACCTGGCTAAAATTTTAGCCAATATTAGGCTAAAACTAGCTAATATTAAAAAATGTCAATATTAGTATCATTAGATATATTTATGTTAACTTATGCAATGAACTTGTGCTTTGGATAAGCCCCCCCCAAACCCCCCCCCCCCCCAAAAAAAAAAAAAAACAGCAGTTCTGTTTGACCAGCATTACTTCATTATTTATTTTAAGCCTATTATTTTCCGGCCATTGTATAAAATAGTCACTGCAGACTGAAACTGATAAAAAAAACATCTCTGAGAGAAGAGAACAAACAAATTTGATCCCATCTGTGTGTATCACACAACTTTTGAAAGCTGGTTTCAGTAACTGAAACATTAGATATTTTCTGATGTTTTTACTGGGCATGCAAACGAGC
Source organism: Bombina bombina (assembly GCF_027579735.1). Taxonomy (NCBI): domain Eukaryota; kingdom Metazoa; phylum Chordata; class Amphibia; order Anura; family Bombinatoridae; genus Bombina; species Bombina bombina. The sequence continues at coordinate 1,047,117,052 of NC_069503.1, forward strand.
ACACACATCTCATGAAAATAAATTGGAAACTAAAAATGGCACAAGGCTTAGTGCTTCCTATGCAGACTAACAACTTCTCTGCCTATTTAAAATGGGACATGGTAAGCTTATGTGCATATTCATGACCCTAATTTGAATAACTACATTTTAATGATAACAGAATGTTATGTGACCTAGAACAGGTCGCAGGGTTAGGCTTAACAGTCTTGGCAGCAAATTCTAAAGAAAGGAAATATTATGTTAGAAGCTGATAAAAAGTTAGATTCATCTTCATAAACTAGTATCACAATTTATTGATCATTAGCAAGGCTGTGCAAGTGTGCATATGCAGGTCTTCAGAAAGATAATTAATTAATTCATTAAAGACAAATAAAGTCTCTATAATCTATCCTATCTATCTATCTATCTATCTATCATCTGTTTGTCTTTCTTTCTATATCTCTGTATATCTATCTATCTATCTATCTATCTATCTATCTATCATCTATCTATCTGTCTGTCTTTCTATTACTCTGTATATCTATCTATCTATCTATCTATCTATCTATCTATCTATCTATCTATCTATCTATCTATCATCTATCATCTATCTATTTATTTATCTATCTATCTATCTATCTGTGTGTCTGTCTGTCTATATCTATCATCTATCTATCTATCTATCTAAAGAACAAAGACACCTATACATATAAAATAGCTTTCTATAATTTATATAATCAATATATTGTACATTCAGATACACACATAAATATATTCCCTGCATTTACGGTATAGGACTGTGGTGTTTCCTACATGTATAGTAGGGGGAGATACCTGTTAGTTACTGAGTCCCTGAGGCTGAAGCATTTCTTCACCATTAGTAGTGTGAATGGGGCATTTTTAGAGGATATGTCTAACCCCTCACACCACTTAAAGGGACAGTCTACTCCAGAATTATTATTTTTTTGCTGAGATCCAGCATTCTTATAAGATCCAGGGAAATTTTAGAACAACCTGTGATGTGATTGTCAAACAAAAAGAAAGAAATATAGAAATACGTTACAACAAAAATACAACATTTTTCTTATTTTGAAGCTTGATAAAGGCCCAAAACAGGTAGCTGTTCCTTTTTGTTTTGTATTTTTCTCTTTATATTCTGAATTAGGTGCTCACTGACACCGTATGATGTTTGGGCATCTTTTGTCAGTTTTGTTTGACTATTTTTGTTTTGTTTAGTTTTTTCTCTCTCTTTTTATTAATAATTTTTGTAATGTTTAGCTTTTAATTTTCTATATTTAATATTTAAATAAAGTAGTTATACTTTTAAATATTACTAGAAAGAGATGTAATGTTAACCTCCCCTTTCTTTCTTTCTTTCTTTCTTTCTTTCTTTCTTTCTTTCTTTCTTTTTTTCTTTCTTTCTTTCTTTCCTGTAATTCTTTTTGATGGTTGTAGCACCAGATACTTCATCTATTAGCTAATCTCTAACCGTGTGCACTCTAATTTCAATTTTATAAAATGGAAAGATTAAGGACACAGATTGCTATTTTGTGTTTTTTTTTTCTTGGGGGGGGGTAAGATTTTGAGCTTCAGGGACAGCAACAGCAGAAGCCTTTTGGGATTGTGATCACTGGGTAAACACACTGACAATACCAGTCAAGGTTTAGAAATCATTATATGCCAAAAACAGGAGCAAGATCATGACCCCCCCCCCGCATAGTTAGCTAAAACCAGTAGTGCTAAAATTGTATGCTATGATAAAGTAGATTATTATTATTTTTGAAGCGTCCCTTTAATTGTTAGTGTAAATATATATATCTTAGACATGTGCATTCTGCAGTGTCGTTAACACACTAAGATCTAGATTTTCATAGGTCCTATTGTGTTGTTGCCCTTTCACAGAAAGAACTTAGGTTAGAATTTTTTTTTTTTATATACTTTCTAAATTTTAGGAACAGGTTCTTAAGAACTGAAGAGAACAGGCTGAATCCCACTATATATATATATATACAGTTGCAAGAAAAAGTATGTGAACCCTTTGGAATGATATGGATTTCTGCACAAATTGGTCATAAAATGTGATCTGATCATCATCTAAGTCACAACAATAGACAATCACAGTCTGCTTAAACTAATAACACACAAAGAATGAAATGTTGCCATGTTTTTATTGAACACACCATGTAAACATTCACAGTGCAGGTGGAAAACCCCTAGACTAATGACATCTCCAAGAGCTAATTGCAGTGAGATGTCAGCCAACTGGAGTCCAATCAATGAGATGAGATTGGAGGTGTTGGTTACAGCTGCCCTAACCTATAAAAAACACACACCAGTTCTGGGTTTGCTTTTCACAAGAAGCATTGCCTGATGTGAATGATGCCTCGCACAAAAGAGCTCTCAGAAGACCTACGATTAAGAATTGTTGACTTGCATATAGCTGGAAAGGGTTATAAAAGTATCTCCAAAAGCCTTGCTGTTCATCAATCCATGGTAAGACAAATTGTCTATAAATGGAGAAAGTTCAGCACTGCTGCTTCTCTCCCTAGAAGTGGCCGTCCTGTAAAGATGACTGCAAGAGCACAGCGCAGACTGCTCAATGAGGTGAAGAAGAATCCTAGAGTGTCAGCTTAAGACTTACAAAAGTCACTGGCAAATGCTAACATCCCTGTTAGCGAATCTACAATATGTAAAACACTAAACAAGAATGGATTTCATGGGAGGATACCACAGAGGAAGCCACTGCTGTCCAAACAAAACATTGTTGCATGTTTACAGTTTGCACAAGAGCACTTGGATGTTCCACAGCAGTACTGGCAAAATATTCTGTGGACAGATGAAACCAAAGTTGAGTTGTTTGGAAGAAGCACACAACACTATGTGTGGCGAAAAAGAGGCACAGCACACCAACATCAAAACCTCATCCCAACTGTGAATTATGGTGGTGGGTGCATCATGGTTTGGGGCTGCTTTGCTGCGTCAGGTCCTGGATGGATTGCTATCATTGAAGGAAAAATTAATTCCCAAGTTTATCAAGACATTTTGCAGGAGAACTTAAGGCCATCTGTCTACCAGCTGAAGCTGAACAGAAGATGGGTGTTGCAACAGGACAATGACCCAAAGCATAGAAGTAAATCAACAACAGAACGGCTTAAACAGAAGAAAATACGCCTTCTGAAGTGGCCCAGTCAGAGTCCTGACCTCAACCTGATTGAGATTCTGTGGCATGACCTCAACAAAGCGATTCACACCAGACATCCCAAGAATATTGCTGAACTGAAACAGTTCTGTAAAGAGGAATGGTCAAGAATTACTCCTGACCGTTGTGCACGTCTGATCTGCAACTACAGGAAACGTTTGGTTGAAGTTATTGCTGCCAAAGGAGGTTCAACCAGTTATTAAATCCAAGGGTTCACATACTTTTTCCACCTGCACTGTGAATGTTTACATGGTGCGTTCAATAAAAACATGGCAACATTTCATTCTTTGTGTGTTATTAGTTTAAGCAGACTGTGATTGTCTATTGTTGTGACTTAGATGATGATCAGATCACATTTTATGACCAATTTGTGCAGAAATCCATATCATTCCAAAGGGTTCACATACTTTTTCTTGCAATTATATTATATATATATATATATGGCTTTTTTTAGGTTCCTAGAAAAAGTTCCCTTTGAGGAGATAATCATACAAAAATACTTTGGCATAACTGAGTAAGAACAAAACAACATTAGTTTTGCCAGTGTGAAAAAAAAAGCTGCTAGCTATCTATAGCCAGATGTTGTAGTGCTTGGTTGGCTTGCGAACATCAGCCATTCAAGCTGTAATAAGGAAGTTAATTTGCAAATGGCTTAATTTCTGACAGGTGTGTTCACTTTTATAAACATATGCTATAAACACTTCTAAAATGTTCTTCCAACCTTATAATTGCCTAATGTTTTTTCTTAGAGATATTGTTTTGTAGATCATTTAACTCTTTAATTTATTCGCTAATTAAGTATTTCATTCCCAAAACTCACGCAGAGAAATTCGGTAATTAGTAAATGCCTTTGAAAAAGTTTTTTTTTATAGCAACGTACTTATTCATTTTAGCAGTATTTAAGGAAATGTTTGGTATGGAATAGTGGAAGGGTCAAAGGTTAAATAAAAGTGCATTTCAAGTATCTTTAGAAACAATTTTGTAGTTGTGATTGAAGAAGAAAAAAAGTTTGTTGAAATCCATCACAATAAAAGTAGCTGCTTTGAGGGGCATGTAACCCACTGCAGATAAGGCTGTAATTTGCACATTTATGCAAATATCTCCCACTCAAAGTGAAGAAGAACTCCAAATAATTTTTCCTGGCACACTCCCTTCTAGGGGCTGACTAACTGCGCCTAAGGATTGCCTCATCTCTCCCATGACAAACCCAACAACAACCAAGTCATACCAATCCTGCTCATGCCATGCCCAACTCCTCCCATATAACTCCCTAACTCCAATTGCAACCTAAAAGAGAAAACACTAAACTATTTCCCAAAATGAATACACTGTATCTGTGTCAGACACAGGCTTAAGGGAATAAGTGATGTGTTTGAATTTGCTGAAACAGGGGAGCTGTATTCATTCAGAGGTAAGTCAGGTGTAGTAATTGTGTATACAAATATATGCAAAGTTCCAATAGATCCTGTAACCCCTATTTTTTCACAGCCCCTTTATTTGTCAGACAGTAAAGTAAAATCCCACTTTTTCGATATATAGTGGTAATTTTAATAATGGAAGTCCAATCAAACACATCAAATTACAAGAAACTCACTCACCCTCCTTCTTTCGTATAGGGCCCTGGAAAATAGCATCGCTGTAAATCACTGCATAGTTGAAAATACCTTCTGTAGTATATGCGATGTGTAGTACATCCAGTGAGAGAGAGTGCTTGTAATGCTGCTGGGAGCGGTTTGAAGCCTGGGCAAGCCGCCAAACAATGATACAATCAAAATACTTCCACACAGGTGAAAAGGTTCCAGCAGTAAATGGATCGAGAAAAAGAGGTTTAAAAGTATATCCTTTATTAGTATCCGTAAAAAGTATACTGTGTAAGTATCACAGAAACAAACTTTGCAGTGTCACAGCCAGTAAGCTAGTCAGCCCAAAAGCTCTATATCTAACAGACCAACATGTTTCGTGCTGGTACAGCACTTCGTCAGGGATAGTGAAGGGTTAACTGTTCACCTGTTAAATGCATATTGGGTCCAATCGAAACTCAGCAACTTTTCTCTGTCCAAAAAGGAACAGGACTTAAAATTCAAATAGTATGCCATACAATGCTTCATTTGTGTGTTTAGCTTGGACCAAAGCTGCAGCAACAGGTGTTCAATATAAGACTAATCATTAGTTGTACATACATAAAAAATAACAGAAGATATAGAGCTCAATAATGTGAATGAATTCTTAATGTGGATAAGATCAAAAACAGCACAATTAAATATCCTCATGTAATTAAAAGCACCTCACCCCAATCGCCATATGCTGCGCCAAGGCAGCAAACAAGTACAGTCAAACAGTTGTATACAAAATATGAATGCCAAACTTCACACCACATTATGTTAAACATCAGCTAAGTAGCTGAAAAATATATAATATATAGTAGTGACGTAATAATGGATACATAACCATCCTTACATAGGTGTACAGAGTATGCTATGAGACATACACTATAAGCTGTAAACTGCAAGGTTAAGTTTTTTTAAAAGGAGATGTGCTGAATATTTTGTTGTGTTTTTTTGGCTTTTGGTTATCCTTATTAGTCTGACCTGTGGAGGGACTAGTCCGTTGTGCATTAAGCGACCTAGGTGCATATATATGCATATATCTTTTAAAGGGGTATTCTCTATATTATTCCGCTTTTTGCATTCTTATTGTTCTGACCTGTAAAGGAGTCTAGTTCCCTATGGACAGAAAAACCAAGTGCTGCTGAGTTATTAGAGTAGAATCCCTAACACATGAATAAGTTTAACCATGTGTTGTTCCTGCATTGAATTCCCTATTGGCAGTGCAGATAATCGTTAATCTCATATCTGCTTAAAGGGACCTGAGACATGTCATATTATAATCTCATTATAAGACAACTATGTAGTCTAGTGGAAAAAGTGAATTTTGTGTATGTATTCTAGTGTTGTGTGTTCAAACTTATATTTTTTCGTGATAAAGACAAAAAATGACAAAAGAACAAGTGAATTTGAAATCTTATAATAAAAAGAGTGAAAATATAATTCCAAATAAAATGGAAGTTTAGTGATAAAATTAATAATAATAATGACACCTTTATGTGTCAATACCAGATCTTAACTATGTAGATCCTTAGTGTGTGTGCTACGATTTGAACCCACTGAACTTATAGAAGTCTAAAATAATTATTTAGAGATTGTAATAGTTATTTATCCTATGAATAGTTTTAAGTCTGATTTTTCATTAATACCTATTGGAGCTCCTGTTTGTAACCTGAATATCCAATAGGTTTCACTTTTATTTAGTTTATCATGTCTATTTCCTCCAGTGTTTAGTTTGGGAACATAGTCAATGGCTTTGAATGAAAAATATTTATGTGGTTTTTCGCAATGTGACCTGAAGTGCTTAGCCACCGGAGTCTTAGGCTCCTTATCTGATAGAGATAAGAGATGCTCCCTTATTCGATCTTTGAGCATTCGAGAGGTACGACCTGTGTATTGTTTCTTACATAATTTACAGGTAATTAAATATACCACAAAGATCGAATTGCATGTCAAATTATGTTTTAATTTAAATGTTTCACCAGTGTGATAAGATACAAACGAAGAATCAACTTCAGCGTATTCACATGATTTACATGGAGTGGTGCCACATTTAAAAAAAACTAATTTTGGTTCTAGCCAGGTTCTCTGAACTTTGTTGATTTTTTTGTCAAAGTGCCTTTTTAGATTATTACCAATATTCCTTGCCTTCCTAGATACAAATTTTATGTTGTTTAAAATGTTACTATCAAGAAGTTTGTCTTTTTCTAATATGGCTAAATTTTTCTTTATTACTGCACAAATTTGTTGGTATTGACTACTATATTTGGTTGAAAAGACTACACTTGAACCTGAGTAATCATTTTTTTGTGGTATCTTATCTGTTAATAATTCATGTCTGTCCATGGATAGGACTTCATTTGATATGTTCACCAATATATTCTTTTTATAACCTCTGGCTGATAATCTTTGCGTGAGGTCTTCAGCCTGTTGTTTGTACTGTGTTATATTGGTACAATTCCTACGAAGGCGCATATATTGTCCCTTAGGGATTCCTCTTTTTAGATGTTCAGGGTGATGTGAATTCGCCCTAAGAATTGTGTTCCCTGCTATGGGCTTTCGATAAGTTTCGGTCTCTATTTTATTATCGTGGATTTTCAACAGAACATCCAGAAAAGCTAGTTGAGTCTTAGAACTACTATGTGTGAATTTTAAATTCATGTTGTTGTCATTTATGTATTTCAGAAAGTTTTGTAACTGTATGTCTGTACCTCTCCAGATGACCAACAGGTCATCTATATACCTAAAATATGCTTTTATACACGATTTAAAGGGGTTTGTGTCAGTATAAATTTTAATTATTTCAAAAAAGCTTAAGTATAAGTTTGCATACGAGGGGGCAAATTTGGCCCCCATCGCAGTGCCACATTTTTGCAAGTAATATTGTCCCAAAAACAAAAAATAATTATGGGTTAAAAGAAAACCCACTGTATCTATGAGAAATTCAATATAATCCAGATCATAGTTGGTGTGTCTTCTCAGCATGTGGTGAAGTGCATAACACCCTTGGTTGTGGGGGATGCAAGAATACAGAGAAGAGACATCAATAGAGACAAGAATGCAATTGTCATCCAGTACAATCTGGTCAAGCATGTTCAGGAGATGTTTGGTGTCCCTTACATGACCTGGTGTGGAACTAACAATAGACTGTAAATGTTCATCTATGCCCCCTCGTATGCAAACTTATACTTAAGCTTTTTTGAAATAATTAAAATTTATACTGACACAAACCCCTTTAAATCGTGTATAAAAGCATATTTTAGGTATATAGATGACCTGTTGGTCATCTGGAGAGGTACAGACATACAGTTACAAAACTTTCTGAAATACATAAATGACAACAACATGAATTTAAAATTCACACATAGTAGTTCTAAGACTCAACTAGCTTTTCTGGATGTTCTGTTGAAAATCCACGATAATAAAATAGAGACCGAAACTTATCGAAAGCCCATAGCAGAGAACACAATTCTTAGGGCGAATTCACATCACCCTGAACATCTAAAAAGAGGAATCCCTAAGGGACAATATATGCGCCTTCGTAGGAATTGTACCAATATAACACAGTACAAACAACAGGCTGAAGACCTCACGCAAAGATTATCAGCCAGAGGTTATAAAAAGAATATATTGGTGAACATATCAAATGAAGTCCTATCCATGGACAGACATGAATTATTAACAGATAAGATACCACAAAAAAATGATTACTCAGGTTCAAGTGTAGTCTTTTCAACCAAATATAGTAGTCAATACCAACAAATTTGTGCAGTAATAAAGAAAAATTTAGCCATATTAGAAAAAGACAAACTTCTTGATAGTAACATTTTAAACAACATAAAATTTGTATCTAGGAAGGCAAGGAATATTGGTAATAATCTAAAAAGGCACTTTGACAAAAAAATCAACAAAGTTCAGAGAACCTGGCTAGAACCAAAATTAGGTTTTTTTAAATGTGGCACCACTCCATGTAAATCATGTGAATACGCTGAAGTTGATTCTTCGTTTGTATCTTATCACACTGGTGAAACATTTAAATTAAAACATAATTTGACATGCAATTCGATCTTTGTGGTATATTTAATTACCTGTAAATTATGTAAGAAACAATACACAGGTCGTACCTCTCGAATGCTCAAAGATCGAATAAGGGAGCATCTCTTATCTCTATCAGATAAGGAGCCTAAGACTCCGGTGGCTAAGCACTTCAGGTCACATTGCGAAAAACCACATAAATATTTTTCATTCAAAGCCATTGACTATGTTCCCAAACTAAACACTGGAGGAAATAGACATGATAAACTAAATAAAAGTGAAACCTATTGGATATTCAGGTTACAAACAGGAGCTCCAATAGGTATTAATGAAAAATCAGACTTAAAACTATTCATAGGATAAATAACTATTACAATCTCTAAATAATTATTTTAGACTTCTATAAGTTCAGTGGGTTCAAATCGTAGCACACACACTAAGGATCTACGTAGTTAAGATCTGGTATTGACACATAAAGGTGTCATTATTATTATTAATTTTATCACTAAACTTCCATTTTATTTGGAATTATATTTTCACTCTTTTTATTATAAGATTTCAAATTCACTTGTTCTTTTGTCATTTTTTGTCTTTATCACGAAAAAATATAAGTTTGAACACACAACACTAGAATACATACACAAAATTCACTTTTTCCACTAGACTACATAGTTGTCTTATAATGAGATTATAATATGACATGTCTCAGGTCCCTTTAAGCAGATATGAGATTAACGATTATCTGCACTGCCAATAGGGAATTCAATGCAGGAACAACACATGGTTAAACTTATTCATGTGTTAGGGATTCTACTCTAATAACTTAGCAGCACTTGGTTTTTCTGTCCATAGGGAACTAGACTCCTTTACAGGTCAGAACAATAAGAATGCAAAAAGCGGAATAATATAGAGAATACCCCTTTAAAAGATATATGCATATATATGCACCTAGGTCGCTTAATGCACAACGGACTAGTCCCTCCACAGGTCAGACTAATAAGGATAACCAAAAGCCAAAAAAACACAACAAAATATTCAGCACATCTCCTTTTAAAAAAACTTAACCTTGCAGTTTACAGCTTATAGTGTATGTCTCATAGCATACTCTGTACACCTATGTAAGGATGGTTATGTATCCATTATTACGTCACTACTATATATTATATATTTTTCAGCTACTTAGCTGATGTTTAACATAATGTGGTGTGAAGTTTGGCATTCATATTTTGTATACAACTGTTTGACTGTACTTGTTTGCTGCCTTGGCGCAGCATATGGCGATTGGGGTGAGGTGCTTTTAATTACATGAGGATATTTAATTGTGCTGTTTTTGATCTTATCCACATTAAGAATTCATTCACATTATTGAGCTCTATATCTTCTGTTATTTTTTATGTATGTACAACTAATGATTAGTCTTATATTGAACACCTGTTGCTGCAGCTTTGGTCCAAGCTAAACACACAAATGAAGCATTGTATGGCATACTATTTGAATTTTAAGTCCTGTTCCTTATTGGACAGAGTAAAGTTGCTGAGTTTCGATTGGACCCAATATGCATTTAACAGGTGAACAGTTAACCCTTCACTATCCCTGACGAAGTGCTGTACCAGCACGAAACATGTTGGTCTGTTAGATATAGAGCTTTTGGGCTGACTAGCTTACTGGCTGTGACACTGCAAAGTTTGTTTCTGTGATACTTACACAGTATACTTTTTACGGATACTAATAAAGGATATACTTTTAAACCTCTTTTTCTCGATCCATTTACTGCTGGAACCTTTTCACCTGTGTGGAAGTATTTTGATTGTCCAATTGCAACCTACCCTTGCTCCATCTCCAGGTTGCCACAGCTCTACTCACAGGTCTTCTTGAAAAGTCCCTAGCCTCCCGTGTCACATACTATCTTAAAAATGTTGAGATGTATGATAATGTCATGTGGCACTCTACCATCATATTTAAAGGGGATCACTAGCATGTTTAAAGGGAAAGTAAAATCAAAATTAAACTTTTATGATTCAGATAGAGCATGCGATTTTACACAACTTTACAGTTTACTTTAATTATTACGTTTACTTGTTCTCTTGATATTCTTTGTTTAAAAGCAAAGCTAGGCTTGGAAGCAGCAGTTCAATACTAACTAGCAATAACTAGCTGATGATTGATGACTGCACATATATAATCCTATTGTTATTGGGTCACCAGATGTGCTCAGCTAGCTCCCACTAGTGCAGTGCTTTTCAACAAAGGATAAGAGAATGAAGTAAATTTGATGAAATTTGCGTTCTGAATATTTATGGAAATTTGTTTCTCTGAATATTTGGTTGCTGCACTATTCATTATTCGTTTGGTTTTAAACTAAATGAAAACTGGATTTTCGTCAAACACTTACATACTTTTTCGTTAAAACGAATGTAAATGTTTCAAAGCTACAGGTAAAAAGTTTACCTGTAGCTGCAATGCTTACCTTAATGTGCTCTGGAGAGCATGGAGAGCGTGCTAAGGTAAGTATAAACCGATAAATAGGAAACAAATTAATAAAATCATGATTTTTGTCAGTGTATTTTCATTTTCTTTATTTTCATTGGTGCAATCATTCAGATTTCTGTTTAACTGAAACAAAATGGAAATCTGATTTTCATGATGAGTGTGCATTTGTCAGAAAACAAATGCACATCTAACTGCCAACAGATGCATAGTTAACAACAGTACATGTTTCTCTTTTAAAATATGCAACTTTTTTTATGTTCCAGTAAAGAGCAATAAGCTAGAGACTTATCAGTTTGCTATACTCACTGAAATCATACCAGTGAATAACAGATCTATGCCTGCAATGTGCTTTTGGAAATGTAATTTCTTCCACAGTAAAAGAAGCTACAGAAATATGCTTATATTCACACATAAGTATCATAATGATGTCTGATCACAAAATATAGACGACCAGTTAATCAACTATTTATACTACACCTGCTTATTTGAGGCTTATTACCTTGGAATACAAGGAATGGTTAAAGTTAAAGGAAAAGTCTTATCAAAATTAAACTTTCATGATTAAGATGGGCATGCAATTTTAAACAACTGTCCATCAGATTTGTATGTTCTCTTGCAATTCTTTTTTAAAAGCTAAACCTTGGTAGGCTCAAAACTGATTTCTAAACAGTTGAAAAACGCCTTTTATCTCAGTGCGTTTTGACAGTTTTTCACAGTTAGACAGTGCTAGTTCACGTGTGTCCTATAAATAACAATGTGCTCACTCCCGTGGAGTTATTTATGAGTCAGCACTGATTGGCTAAAATGCATGACTGTCAAAAGCACTGAGATAAGGGGCAGTCTGCAGTGGCTTAGATACAAGGTAATCACAGAGATAATAAGTGTTTTAATATGCAAAACTGTGGGATGGGTATTAAAGGGATTATCTATCTTTTTAAACAATAACAATTTTGAAGTAAACTGTCCCTTTAACTCTGCGGCTGCTAGGGAGAGCCGCAATGCATTGCACAGCTACATTTAAAATGTACGATTGGAATTTTAATAGAGCGTAGTCTGTAACATTTCAATAACAAATCAGAAGGACAGTACAGCAATACAGATTTAGCACAGAAACCCTGAAAACTATTCTTGTAACCCAAAACTCCATTATGGGCTAGGCAGCACTTTACCAATCTGTGAGAACCATTAATTAACAGGAGTGAACTGTGAACTAGAAATTAACTATAAATGGAATTTGTAATTTAATCTCACTGTCCTTTGTTATCATCTGTTTTGGTCTGAAATGATTAATGCATGTATGATATTGATTATTACTGGGTAAAATAGAATGTGTAATGAGAATATATATATTTTTATAATTGGATTGGATTGTTTTCAAACAAATCTAGCTGGGATATTTTTCAGACATCATTACGACTGTTAATTTTATATAGAATCTTTATTTTTTTGTATGTACGATCCTAAGAGAATAAAATATATCTAGCATGTAAATTTACCTGCCAAGTTCAGGGTAATTTAATGATTTTTCCTTTATATATGAGCTGGTAATAACAGGATAGAAGACATAGATATCACAAGTGTCAAAGTAAAGACATAAAATTAGAATAAATTATCTCACATAAGATGACAAAGTTGTAATAAATAATTATTTTTGCACATCAGATGGTTCGCCTACACATAGTGTAATAACATTTTTATAAGTAATGTATAATTTTCATGGCCAATGGTTATATTAGGGAATATGGGAAATATTTAATAAAAGTATGACACCCTTATATCAACCTACTATAAGCCATTAATGCAATTTATAGTATAGCTCTCATACACAATGAAAATAGGGGAAATATCCCCAAAAGCTTTCATTTCACTGACAGAAGTTGTCCATCAAATTAAAAATAGCAAAAGAAGGGTGAAAAAAATGATGTGTTGTGTTTACACGTTAATGACACGTTGCTTGTACAAATACAGGCATAAAGCAATAAGTAGCACACTGTTAGAAAAATATAGCTATCTTCTGCAGTAAATTGGTACCTACCCCCGACACAAACTAGGCTCCTCCAAAAGAAGGAATAAATACAAAGAGAAAAATATATTTATTAAAGGGTCATTATAGTCAAAACTTAAGTTTCAGGATTCAGATAAAGCATGTAATTAATAAAAAAATTTGTCATTTTCAAAACATACAAATTCTTTTTATATGTTCACTTTCGGAGGCTCCAACTCCTAAGAAACATGTGTAAAAGTGCACAGTATATACGTATATGCATTTTGTGATTGGCTGATGACTGTCACATGACACGGGAGGAGGGAAATTGTAAAAAACAATAAAACTGTCCACAAAATATTCTACTGCTCATTTTAAATTGAAAGCAAGAGCTATCACATTTTATTTTTATTGTGTATTTGTTGGTTATTCAATTGTACTATATTTAAGTCCTTTAAGTACACAAACCATGCCATCTTTCTAAAATTTGCATTACTATGGTGTTTTGGCTATGGAGGTCATACCACACAATTTACACTATATCCAATCCAAACAATATGGGATCTGTGGAGTCAGAGTGTGGCATTAGCGGATTTTTGAGGGTGCCGTCACTGGGTCCTGGTATATTTAGCATGTGCCATACATTAAAGGGACATTATACACTCATTTTTTCTTTGCATAGATGTTTTGCTTAATTTTAAATAACACTGCTCTGATTTTCAGACTCCTAACCAAGCCCCAAAGTTTTAGGAGAATAACGTCAGATACCTACACCAGCTTGCTCCAGTTTGTGTAAAGGGTCTTTTCATATGCAAAAGAAGGGGGAGGGGGGAGTGTCTTATTTCCCACTTGCAGTTGGCTTTCCAGATACCTTTTCTACAGAGCTAAACTGAGAGCTTCTAAGTACGTTTTTAAACCATTTTATACTGGATTTTTATATCAGTATCTGTGCATCTTATTCTTTATAGTAGTGTCTATTACATGCATTTATATGAAAATGAGTGTATGCTGTCCCTTTAAGCCTATTTGGTATCCCTATTGGCAATGCTGTTCCTGAATGATGGCATGATGTTTTTAAAATTTGATAAGAGGGTGTATGTTTGTTTGTGCACCTTATTTACAGATAAATTAATACATTCTGTATTTTTTTCAAATTGCTGCATTCCTTTTAGCTTTCTTCTGTGCTGTTACTGAGCAACACTGTATGTTTTGCTGGTTGCAATTGATTTATTAGGGCCTATACCATCAAGACTGATAATATTTATAATGCTTGCTATTTAAGTTTCTGTGTTTCTCAATCCTCCTTCTCACACTTTCCTCAGGCCGTTTTCTGTCAAATTCCTCATCCATATTTCTCTTGCTTTCCTTAAAGGGACATTAAACCCACATTTTTCTTTTCAGATTTTTCTTTTCAGATAAAGAATGCAATTTTAAACAACATTCCAATTTCTTTTTTTAGCTTCATACTTTAGATATCCTTTGTTGAAAAAATAGCAATGCACATAGGTGAGCCAATCACACGAGGCATCTATGTGCAGCCACCAATCAGCTGCTACTGAGCCTACCTAGATATGCTTTTCAGCAAAGGATATCAAGGGAATGAAGCAAATTAGATAATAAAAAGTAAATTAGAAAGTTGCATAAAATTGCTTGTTCTATCTGAATCATGAAAGAAAAAAATTGGGTTTCATGTCTTTAACTATATATCTTTATATTTCCCTTCCATAAAATAGGTTGCTCACTTTAAAGGGCCATAATACCCAAATGTTTAAACACTTGAAAGTGATGCAGCATAGCTGTAAAAAGCTGACTAGAAAATATCTCCTGAACATCTCTATGTAAAAAAGAAAGATATTTTACCTCAAAAGTTCCTCAGTAGCCACCTCCCATTGTAAAGGATTTCTAAGCAGCATTTTAGTGTGTCTGTCCTAGGACAGCTTAGGGGATGAGCCTCGTGAACTCTCATATTATTTCACCAATCAGGTAAAGGAAGCTTACTATGAAATCTCATGAGAGTTAAGTCAAATCTCATGAGATCACAGTAAGAGTTTATGACCTCAGCACTGCTGATGCTGATTGGCTGCTGTTCATTTCTTCATTTTTTTATTTCTTTTTACCTGCAGCTGGGCTGCACCTGAGTATAACTTTTTACACAAAACTTACTCTGCTGAGCTGAGGAGATTGTGAGGTAAAATATCTTCCTTTTTTACATAGAGATGCTCAGGTGATATGTTCATGCCAGCTTTTTACAGTTATACTGCATCAGTTTCAAGTGATTTAGCATATGAGAATTATGTCCCTTTAACCATCCCTTTCTTAAAAATTATTGGCATGCAAATGTAAAAAAGTTAAAAACAGTATAAGGCTTGTGGGAGCCATGGTTTAAATGTGAAAGCAGCTTGAATCAGCAATTCATTCCTTAAGGGGTTAAGGGAATTTCTATCAGCACAAAGCATTCATACCTAGGTGCTCAAAGACAGTCTTCTTCCTGTAAGCTTCAGGTATTCCCCTTACTGGATGAATTCTGGCTAAAGATACTAAATTCTAAATTATCATTTACATAAGCTGCTGTACGTGTCCGAGTAACATAATCATTCTGCTTCACATATATCAAAAGCTTAGTTAAAGGCACAAGACACACCACATTTTTCCTTCATGATTCAGCAAGAGAATACAATTTTAAACAACATTCCAATTTACGTGTATTATTTAATTTGCTTCATTCTTCAGATATGCTTT
This sequence comes from Bombina bombina, assembly GCF_027579735.1. NCBI lineage: Eukaryota > Metazoa > Chordata > Amphibia > Anura > Bombinatoridae > Bombina > Bombina bombina. The sequence goes on from NC_069503.1 coordinate 1,047,133,082, forward strand.
GTTGAAGAAATAGCAATGCACATGGGTGAGCCAATCACACGAGGCATCTATATGCAGCCACCAATCAGTAGCTACTGAGCCTATCTAGAAACACTTTTCAACAAAGGATATAAAAATAATAAAGCAAATTAGATAATAGAATTAAATTGGAAAGTTGTTTAAAATTGCATTCTCTTTCTAATTCATGAAAGAAAAAAATTGGGTTTCATGTCCCTTTAAATACTGTATTTGCAACAAATTAGCTTTTCACTGTTCACTCGAAAAACATTCCCACATAACACGGCTCCACTCCATGGAAACACTACCAATACATAAAGAGAGACGTTAGCATGACATACCCCTAACCCTGACGAAGTCACACACGTGAAGAAAAGCATTGGTGGGCGGGGCTTGAGTGGAGCTATGTTATGTGTGAATGTGTATGCTAACTTGTTGCAAATACAGTATTTAACTAAGCTTTAGATATATGTGAAGCAGATTGGTTATGTTACTCGGACACATACAGCAGTTTATGTGAATGGGAATTTAGAATTTAGGGTCTTTAGCCATAAATCAGCCAGCAAAGGGAAACCCAAAACTCTCCAAAACTGAACTCCTTATTTTTCCCCCTTCTTCCAATGTCTCCACGCCAAAAATTTCTATAACTGTTGATAATTCCATCATTACCCCTACCCCGCTCGCCCGATGTCTTGGGGTCACACTTGACTCAGATCTTTCCTTCACTCCTCACATCTAGTCCTTGGCTAAAGCCTGCCGTTTCCACCTTAAAAACATTGCTAAAATTAGACATTTCCTTACACAAGATACAACCAAGATTTTAATCCACTCTCTCATCCTTTCCCGCCTTGACTACTGCAATTCCGTCCTCTCTGGTCTACCTAGCTGCCGCAAAGCTCCTTTACAATCCATTGTGAATGCCTCTGCCAGGCTCATCTTCCTTACTCGTCGCTCTTCATCTGCTTCACCTCTCTGCCATTCCCTTCACTGGCTTCCTCTTGCCTCTAGGATTAAACATAAAATCCTCACCCTTACATATAAAGCTCTCAACTGCACTGCTCCCCCTTACATCTCAGAACTTGTCTCTAGATACTCTCCCTCCCGTCCCCTTTGATCAGCTCAGGATCTCCTCCTCTCCTCCTCTATTGTTACTTCCTCACATTCACGTTTACAGGACTTCTCCAGACTGGCCCCCATCTTGTGGAATTCCCTGCCTCGCTCCATAAGACTCTCCCCTAGTTTTAACAGCTTCAAGCACTCCCTAAAAACTCTACTATTCAGGGATGCATACAACCAACACTAACCTTTCCTAACGCCGTTGCTTTCCCCTTGAACCCCTTACAATGTAAGCCTATGAGCCTAGCTGTTTATAGATCGCTTCATAAGAGCCGACTACAACAGTGAAACTCTCGGCAGGGCCCTCTAACCACTCGACCATTACAAAAGCTATCCTGTACACCAACTAAGTTCACAGCGCTGCGGAATCTGTTGGCGCTCTACAAATACCTGATAATAATAATAATAATAACCCTGAGGCTTACAGGAAGGAGACTGTCCTCAAGCACCTAGGTATGCTTGTGCTGATATAAATTCCCTGAATCCTTAACCCTTTAAGGAATGAATTGCTGATTCTAACTGCTTTCACATTTAAACCACGGCTCCCACAAGTCTCATACACCTAGATTTAGAGTTCTGCGTTAGCCTTAAAAAGCAGCGTTAAGGGGTCCTAACGCTGCTTTTTAACGCCCACTGGTATTTAGAGTTTGGCAGGAACAGGTGTACCGCTCACTTTTTTTCCGCGACTCGAGGCTACCGCAAATCCCCTTACGTCAATTGCGTATCCTATCTTTTTATTGGGATTTGCCTAACGCTGGTATTACGAGTCTTGGAGAAAGTTAGCGGTACAGCCTCTACCTCCAAGACTCCTACCGCATAAAAAAATCAGTAGTTAAGAGTTTTATGGGCTAACATAAAGCTCTTAATTACAGTGCTACAAAGTACACTAACACCCATACACTACCTATGAACCCCTAAACCGAGGCCCCCCACATCGCAAACCCTATAATAAAATTATTTAACCCCAATCTGCCGACCGGACACCGCCGCCACCTACATAATAGCTATGAACCCCTAATCTGCTGTCCCGAACATCGCCGACACCTACATGATATTTATTAACCCCTAATCTGCCCCCCCAACGTCGACGCAACCTGACTACACTTATTAACTCCTAATCTGACGACCGGACATCGCCGCCACTTTAATAAATGTATCGTTTATCAGCCAATCGGAATTAAGGTAGGAAAAATCTGATTGGTTGATTTAATCAGCCAATCGGATTGAAGTTCAATCCGATTGGCTGATTGGATGAGCCAATAGAATTGACCCGCAAAAAGCCTTTTTAAGGGCTGGTAAAAGAGCTGATTACTTTGTAATTTAGTTTAGGGTAGGGAATTTTAATTATTTTGGGGGGCTTTTTTATTTTATTAGGGGGCTTAGATTAGGTGTAATTAGATCAAAATTCTTGTAATATTTTTTATTTTTTTTGTAATTTAGTGTTTGTTTTTTTGTATTATAGTTTAGTTTATTTTATTGTATTTTAGTTTAGATAATTGTAGTTAATTTATTTAATTAATTTATTGATAGTGTAGTGTTAGGTGTATTTGTAACTTAGGTTAGGATTTTTTTAGGTAATTTTGATATTATTTTAACTAGGTAGCTATTAAATAGTTAATAACTATTTAATAGCTATTGTACCTAGTTAAAATAAATACAAAGTTGCTTGTAAAATAAATATAAATCCTAAAATAGCTACAATGTAACTATTAGTTATATTGTAGCTATATTAGGGTTTATTTTATAGGTAAGTATTTAGTTTTAAATAGGATTAATTTATTTAATTATAGTAATTTTAGTTTGTTTAATTTAAATTATATTTAACTTAGGGGGGTGTTAGGGTTAGGGTTAGACTTAGGTTTAGGGGTTAATAACTTTATTATAGTAGCGGCGACATTCGGGCGGGAGATTAGGGGTTAATAATTGTAGGTAGGTGGCGGCGATGTTAGGGAGGGCAGATTAGGGGTTAATAAAATTTATTATAGTGTTTGCGAGACGGGAGTGCGGCGGTTTAGGGGTTAATATATTTTTTAAAGTGGTGGCGATGTCCGGTCGACAGATTAGGGGTTAATAAGTGTAGGTAGGTGGCGGCGACATTGGGGGGGGGACAGATTAGGGGTTAATAAATATAATATAGGTGTCGGCGATGTTAGAGACAGCAGATTAGGGGTTCATAGCTATAATGTAGGTTGGGGCGGTAACCGGAGCAGCAGATTAGGGGTTAATAGTATAATGCAGGTGTCGGCGATAGTGGGGGCGGCAGATTAGGGGTTAATAAGTGTAAGATTATGGGTGTTTAGACTCTGGGTTCATTTTAGGGTGTTAGGTGTAGACTTAGAAAGTGTTTCCCCATAGGAAACAATGGGGCTGCGTTAGGAGCTGAACGCTGCTTTTTTGCAGGTGTTAGTTTTTTTTTCAGCCAGCTAAGCCCAATTGTTTCCTATGGGGAAATCGTGCATGAGCACGTTTTTCCAGCTTACCGCTACCGTAAGCAACGCTGGTATTTAGGGTTGAAGTGGAGCTAAATTTGGCTCAATGCTCACTTTTCTGAGGCTAACGCAGTTATTCAGAAAACTCATAATACCAGCGTTGTCTTAAGGGAGCGCTAGAAAAAAAAGGCTTGTTAGCAAGGCAAGTCTTTACCGACAAAACTCCAAATCTAAGCGATAGTGTTTTTAACTTTTTTCTATTTGCTGGTCAATAAGTTACAATGATTTAAAGAGACTGTGATGATATTTTAACTGTCTCTAAAACTTTAGACATTAGCAATATGTTTGTTCTATGAGTTTGTAATAGTGTTTCCAATAAAGTGATTTTCTTCTTTTTCATTTTTATCATAAATCCCTTTCTTTCCCTTCATTGTTAAAAATTGGATTCATCATTCTCTGGATGAACAAGGGTCACTGGCATTGAACCTGTCCACCCAGGATCGCAACTTTATCATTACTGGAAGTTCATTCATTTCCACCCTCTGTTCTTGCAGGTAGTGGTTGGATCAGACCAGGGTAAATATAATCCCCCCTATGAGGTAATAGATTTATTAAAGGGATAGTAAAGTCATAATTAGACATTCATGATTTAGATAGAACATACAATTTTTTTATATTTAATCTTTTTTTTTATTTAGTTTTCACAGGAATAAAAACCTTTATTTTATTTTAAACAATACTTAGACAAAATTAATGAGGTCTGATATTCTATACAAGAGCCGATAAAATATCCAAGGACATAACATTTATACTAAATGAAAATAACAAAATAACACGCAACCTTGTTCAGTTTTCCAAAAATAACTCTCTAAGAGGCAATAATTAATACATTACTAGTCAGCATTTCTTGGAGAGCATGACTCTACTCTCTAAACCAGAATTGACCCATTATTTACAATATTTACAATAATTGTTGAGAGCCCCCGTTCACCACCCTAAAAAAAAAAGGGGGGGGGGTTTGAAGAGGAATATATATATAATTACCAGACATCAAAAAGGACTATTTCTGTGTTCCTAAAGGGATAAATCAAATAGTCTATTTCACTAAGTGAGAATATTTTGATAAATGTCGACCATTTCTTAAAGAAGAGAATTATATCCTGATCAGAATTCATGTCAGTGGAGAACTGCTCGATGATACTATCATCTAGATTACGAGTTGTGCGTTATGAGTGAAAAAGCATTGTTATGGCTTTTTCACTTCCGCTGGTATTACAGGTGTTTTAGGTATAGGTGTACCACACACCTTTTTGGCCGTCACACAACGTAAGTACCACACTTTTTAAAAAGTCCTTTTTCAATGGGACTTTCACAGTGCCGGTATTACAAATTTGCCTGGCAGGCCAAAAAGTGAGCAGTACAGCCTACAGTATAACTACAAGATCCGTACCGCCACCTGAAAGTCAGTAGTTATGAGTTTTACATTAGTTATATTCTATCTAGCTTACGTTTTATTTTTATTTCACAGGTAAGTTTGTATTTATTTAAACTAGGTAGATTAGTTATTAAATAGTTATTAACTATTTACTAACTACCTAGTTAAAATAAATACAAATTTACCTGTAAAATAAAACCTAACCTGTCTTACAGTAAAACCTAAAATTACACTAAAATTAAATAAATTACATTAATCAAATACACTTAACTAAATTACAACAACAACAAAAATAAACACTAAATTACACAAAATCAAAAAGAAATGATCAAATATTTAAACTAATTACTCCTAATCTAATAGCCCTATAAAAATAAAAAAGCCCCCCAAAATAATAAAACCCCTAGCCTAAACTAAACTGCCAATAGCCCTTAAAAGGGCCTTTTGCAGGGCATTGCGCCAAAGATATCAGCTCTTTTACCGGGCAAACACCACCCACACAACCAACCTCCCCCCGAAATAAAATTCTATCTAAACTAAACTGCCAATAGCCCTTAAAAGGGCCTTTTGCAGGGCATTGCGCCAAAGATATCAGCTCTTTTACCGGGCAAACACCACCCACACAACCAACCTCCCCCCCAAATAAAATTCTATCTAAAAAACCTAAGCTACCCATTGCCCTGAAAAGGGCACTTGGATGGGCATTGCCCTTAAAAGGGCATTCAGCTCTTTTACATGCCCAAACCCTAAGCTAAAAATAAAACCCACCCAATAAACCCTTAATAAAGCCTAATACTAACCCCCGAAGATCCACTTACAGTTTTGGAAGACAGGACATCCATCCTCATCCAGCCAGTGAAGTCCTCATCCAAGCGGCAAGAAGTCCTCAACAAAGTCAGGAGAAGTCTTCATCCACACGGCATCTTCTATCTTCATCCTTTCCAGCACGCAGCGGGTCCATCTTCAAGACATCCGGCGCAGAGAATCCTCTACATACGGTCCCAGCCTTACACTTAAGGTTCCCTTTAAGGTACGTCATCCAAGAGGGCGTCCCTTGAATTCTGATTGGCTGATAGAATTCTATCAGCCAATAGGAATTAAAGGGTAAAAAATCATATTTGCTGATGCAATCAGCCAATAGGATTAAGCATTAATCCTATTGGCTGATCCAATCATGACTGGAACAGCCAATAGAATGCAAGCTCAATCCCATTGGCTGATTGGGTCAGCCAGTAGGATTGAAGCTCAATCCCATTGGCTGATTGCATCAGCCAATATAATTTTTTTACCCTTTAACTCCTATTGGTTGATAGAATTCTGTCAGCCAATCGGAATTCAAGGGACGCCATCTTGGATGACGTCCCTTAAAGGGAACCTTCAGTGTACGGCTGGGACCATATGAAGAGGATGTTCCCCCCCTGATGTCTTGAAGATGGACCCGCTCCGCGTCGGAAGGATGAAGATAGAAGATGCCGTCTGGATGAAGACTTATGCCCGCCTGGATGATGACTTCTTGCCGCTTGGATGAAGACTTTTCCTGGCTTCGTTGAGGACTTCTTGCCGCTTGGATGAGAACTTCGCCGGCTGGATGAGGATGGATGCCCGGTCTTCCAAAACTGTAAGTTGATCTTCGGGGTTAGTGTTAGGTTTTATTAACGGTTTATTGAGTGGGTTTTATTTTTAGCTTAGGGTTTGGGCATTTTAAGAGCTGAATGCCCTTTTAAGGGCAATGCCCATCCAAATGCCCTTTTCAGGGCAATGGGTAGCTTAGGTTTTTAAGATAGAATTTTATTTGGGGGGGGTTGGTTGTGTGGGTGGTGGGTTTTACTGTTGGGGGGATGTTTGTATTTTTATTTGCCAGGTAAAAGAGCTGATATCTTTGGGGTAATGCCCCGCAAAAGGCCCTTTTAAGGGCTATTGGCAGTTTAGTTTAGGTTAGGGGTTTTATTATTTTGGGAGGCTTTTTATTTTGATAGGGCTATTAGATTAGGAGTAATTAGTTTAAATATTTGATCATTTCTTTTTTATTTTGTGTAATTTAGTGTTTATTGTTTTTGTAATTTAGTTAATTGTATTTGATTAATGTAATTTATTTTATTGTAGTGTAATGTTAGGTTTTACTTAAAACAGGTTAGGTTTAATTTTACAGGTAAATTTGTATTTATTTTAACTAGGTAGTTATTAAATAGTTAATAAGTATTTAATAACTAATCTACCTAGTTAATATAAATACAAACTTACCTGTGAAATAAAAATAAAACACAAGCTAGATAGAATATAACTATTAGTTATATTGTAGCTAGCTTAGGTTTTATTTTACAGGTAAGTATTTATTTAGTTTTAAATAGGAATAATTTAGGTATTAATTGTAATTTTTATTTGGAATTATTTTAATTGTGTTAAAGTTAGTGGTTATTAGGGTTAGGGTTACGTTAGGGTTAGACTTAGGAATAGGTTTAGTGGTTAATAACTTTAGTATAGTGGTGGCGACATTGGGGCAGCAGATTAGGGGTTAATAAGTGTAGTTAGGTTGTGATGATTTTGGGGACAGCAGATTAGGGGTTAATAACAGTAATATAGGTTTCAGCGATTTTGGGGGCAGCAGATTAGGGGTTAATAACAGTAATGTAGGTTGCGATGATGTTGAGGGCAGCAGATTAGGGGTGTTTAGACTTGGGGTTTATGTTAGGGTGTTAGGTTTAAACATAAAAAAACTTCCCCATAGACATCAATGGGGTTGCGTTACGGAGCTTTACGATCTGTGATTGCAGGTGTTAGGCTTTTTTTAACCGGCTCTCCCCATTGTTGTCTATGGCTTAATCGTGCATGAGCACGTAACAGCAGCTCAAAGCAGCTCTGGTATTTGTGTGCAGTATGAAGCTCAACACTGCCATTTCGCCCGCAAACGCCAGCTTTTTTTAAACTCGTAATACCAGTGCTATAGGGAGAGAAAACCCGCAGAAAATGCTGAGGTCGTTAATTTCCCTATAGCGCTTTCATACTCGTAATCTAACTGATTGTTTTTAAGATAATTTTTAATTTCTATAATGCTGGGAACAAATCTACCTTTCCAATTCTTAAAAATTTGATTCCTGGATGCCAATATTATTAAATTGATGATTTTATTATCAGCCAATGCTGCCTTTTCATCTAAGAGAAAAATTGCTCTCCCTAAGGAGATAGTAAAGGGAGCGATCTTGAGAGTGTTGGATATCCAATACTCTACTTTCTTCCAAAATTGAAAGATCTTAGGGCAGGACCAAACCATATGAGTTAGGTTTGCAGCAGGTAGATTACATTTCGGGCATTTGTTAAATTTAGGGCTATGCCATTTGCAACCTTTCTCAGGGGTATAGTATGTCCTGTATAATAGTTTCAAATGAGACTCTATCCAATTAATAGAGAGTGTAACCCGAGAAATCAAAGATAGCAACCTTTTTATGTGGTCTGGATGGTCAGTGATTTCAGGAGTTGTGTCCAGCCACTTCTGAGTAATATTAATCAGATTTGAATCTCCTATCTGAGAAGCAAGATAATCATACCAGGTAGAAATAGATGAGAGGCCATTTTTGGCCAATAATGGCCAGTCGTCCAGCCTACCCCAAGACCAATTCCAGGAAAATGTATTAATTAGCATAGATACATAGTGTTTGGCCTGGAGGTACACAAATAAATCCAGATTTTCAAGGTTACATTCCTGTTTGAGTTCTTCAAATGATTTAATGTTCTGTGCGGTCTGATTCAAGAATTGCACTGTGAAATACAACCCTTTTCTGCACCAGTTAAGAAGTACTGAGGATTGAATACCCTCTTTAAATTCTGGATTGCCCAGAAATATCTAGTATTTAGGTATATTCACATTAACTTTTACAATAGTTCCAATTTTGTTCCATGCCTGGATTACCGTATAAATTGATTTAATCTGTTTAACTTGTCTAGGAACTAAATTGAGGGGAGAATGAATTAAAGCGATAGGAGAAAAAGGATGTATTATGCTCTTTCTAAAATATTCTAAATATTTCTAAATATTGAAACAACACAAAAAGAAAACAGAGCGCAATCCACTCTAAGTGTAAAACCGTTTAATACAGAGTGCTAAAAGCGCACATAAAAACACATGTACACTGTGTCAAAATATTACAAGCAATAAAATATCACCGCAATTGGTGTCCTCCACGAGCCGATACCAGGTATTGTCTTTATAACTCGAAAACCTGCATGCATATACCGGCCTTCCGGAAATGCCACAGGAAGCGGCAAAATACAGGAATACTTTGGAGACCTGACCCACCGTCACAGCATCACAGGAGATGATGACATGAAACAGCTGAACAAACTCTATGCGTTTCTTCGGGTTACGACCCAACTTTTTCAAGAGATGATGGTGTATGGGATACAATGTTCCTTTTGAATGTAGCGGGCTTGACACGCCTCTGGTATATGGCAACATCTGATTGGCCAATCATGCTGTATCAAATACGTCCCTATTTACACAAATAACGTGTAAGCAAGACACATCTTTTTTAATGTCCATATCATCACTGAGAACTGTATAAAAAACACAATGTGTGAATGGCTAAAAAACACAATACCACTAAAACAAAACAAATATTATCCACACACCACAGACATTGGTCTCTCAAATAATTAAAATTGATGAGCTATAATATAAATAGGACACAATCTAATCTCATTAATATACTTATAGAAAGAATTCATGAACACTCATGAAGGTCAGGGAGAGCAAAGCCACCTAGGGTCTAAGGCAGGGATAATTTTTTTAGGGAAATTCTGGGTCTCTTGTTCTGCCAAATAAAATGGCGAATTGAGATATTTAGGGTCTTAATGTCCTTACCTTTAAAGAAGATTGGCAGATTCTGTAAAATGTACAGAATTTTAGGAAGAAGGAGCATTTGAATGAGGCAATTCGACCTGAGATAGAGAGATGGAGGTTCTGCCAATTTTTCATAAGAATTTTAATTTGGCTGATAATGGGAGGAATATTTAAAGAATACCATTTTTGGGGATCCGAGGAGATATTAATCCTAAAGTAGCTAAATGAGCTAGAGACTATCTTAAAGGGATTTATAGAGAAGATTTGTTTTGTGCCCTAAGCCATAAAAGTTCAGATTTCATTGTGTTGATTTTATAGCCAGAAAATTGACCAAATAAGGTGATCCATTTGAGCAGTTTCGGAATATTTACTGAGGAGTTGGATAGGTAAACAAGGAAATCTTCCGAGTAGAGTGCGACTTTAACTTCCTTCATCCCTATTTTAATCCCCTCAATCTGCTGCCTGATCTTGATTGCTAAAGGTTAATTTGCAATATCAAAAAGTAGAGGGGACAGGGGGCAACCTTGGTGAGTGCCTCTTTCAAGTAATATGGTGGGAGACTCTGTGCCATTGATGGTTAAATGAGTAGATGATTGAGTATAGAGATTCTTAATCAAGATTAGAAAATTGTTCCTAAATGCGAACCGAGACAATGTGTTCAACAAGTGGTTATACGCACAGGGTCGAACGCTTTCTCAGCATCTATAGTGACTATGGCAGTGTCGGGAGAATCAATGCCCCCATTTACATCTGAATTTTTAAAGTGATCAATAACCAATAAAAGTTCTCAGATTTTTGCAGCAAGGTTGCATTTATGAAGGAAACCAGCCTTGTGAATAATGTCACCAAATTCTGCTTGCAGTCTCTGAGCTAAGATAGATGTAAATATCTTATAGTCTGTGTTAAGAAGAGCTGTGGGTCTGTATGATTCTTTTTTCAATGGGTCCTTCCCTTGTTTAAGAATTAAAATTGTCTGTGAAGCTACAAAATTAAGAGGGATATGGCCTTCTTCGATGTAAAAATAGTTAAACATTTTTGTTAAATATGGGATGATTAATGGACTTAATATCTTATAGAATTCATTGGGCAGCACACCCAGGCCAGGAGCTTTGTCCAATTTTAAAGTTTGTATACACTGTGTAACTTCAGATTCTAAAATAGGGGCATTGATTCTCAGATTGGCCTCAGTGGTAATAGTTGGATTTGTAATAGTCTCCCAGAACTCGTCTCTGGCTGAGTTTACCGAGATCCTAGAAGAGTATAATTTTTTGTAGTAATCATAAAATGACTCTTGAATCTCCCTTGATGTGTGGAGACTTCTCCCCTTGTCTTGAATTGACTCAATTAGGGAGGACTTTTTATTATTTTTCACGATATTAGTTAAGAGCTTTCCTGCCTTATTGCCGTGTTTATAAAGTTTTGCCTGGTATTTTAGCTCTGCGTGAGTTGTATACTGCAGTAGGAAGATATCTCTCTCTTTTTTTGCCTTTGAGTATCTTAACCCGTTTTCTTCAGTAGCAGCAAAAAGATAACGATTATAGGCATTAACTACTGCAGCCAAGATTTCTCTTTCTCTAGCTCTACTTTCCTTTTTCAGCCTTGCAATGAAAACAATAATCTCCCCCTGGGTACTGCTTTTTCCGCTTCCCAAAAAGGTTTGTCTATTGACCTTTCATTAAAGTAAGAATATTCATCCATTTTCCCTTTCAACCAATTTTTAAATTTAGAATTTTTGATCAAATATTTTGGGGAAAAAAAAAGCGGAAGGGCAAGAAGGGGGCTTTATCTATTGGAATGTTTAATGAGATAGGGGCATGATCTGAAATGCAAATTGGCGATATTGTAGGTTTTACCGCAATCTTATATAAGCTCTCATTAATTAGAATGAGATCAATCTGAGAGAGGGATTTAAAAGCCCTAGAATAACAAATATAATTTTGAACATCGGGATTATGTAATCTCCAGACATTCCTCACAGCAAGATTTCTAAAAATAGCATCAAACATTTTTGATTCCAACTTATCTTTTTTTGTTTTATTTTGGTGCAAATCCCTCCTAAGCCTATCAAGAGGATAACGTGGGGCCATGTTAAAGTCACCAGCTATTACCAGGTGGTCCTCCCTGAACTGCAGAATTTTTTATTGGAGAGAGTCCCAGAATTTTGAATCAAATTATTAGGAGCATACAGGTCACACAGGGTTTAAATGGATTTTGTTACCCTGAGTTTTAAAATCAGAAACTGACTATCCGGGTCAGCTACTTTGTAAGTAGGGTTTCATATATCAGATTTTTGCCTAGCAAAATTGCAACTCTGCTTTTCCTTTCTATACTAGGGGTGGCAAGAACCTTGCCCAACCATGAGGTTTTTAATTTCATGGATTCTTCCAGGCTTAAGTGGGTTTCCTGAAGAAAGGCAATATTAGACCCTAATTTTCTAAGATGGGAAATAATCGTTTTCCAAGTTCAGAGTGGAAACTCCTTGATGAGGTGCGCTCAGGGAAAAAAACGATAAAAGTGAATCCAAAGTATCCAATAGAAGGCAGCTCTTCCGATACGTGGAGGGACGATGGAAGTATCTGTAGCGGGAGACAGGAAGGCGCCAATAGGGTGATATCGCCACAAACAAGACTATGTGTGGGGAAGGTGAGAGCAATACTCACAAGCAGGGCGGCACTGTGGCGTGCCTGAAAGGGCAGACCGGGACCTCAGTGTCACCCGGAAGACCACAAAGGCGGCAGCAAATCCTCAGCCAGGGACGTACTTGGTATGATCAATCTGGATCCTAGTGTGATGACACACCTTCTTCTCTGTGTTCCGAGATTATGTACACTTACAGGAGGAAATCAAGTGGCAGTAGGCAGGGAAACAACTCCGGTCACTCAAAATTAGCACAAATCAATGTTGGAAAGAGGGGAGATCAGACTCCAGCAGGGTAAAATGTAAAACAAATTTATTAAAATGTTTTAAAATCAAGCAACGCGTTTCTCGGCTACACAGAGCCGTTTCATCAGGCTGTAATACATGTTCTAACAGGCCTGCTGCTTAAATACCTCCTCTAACCAATCCAGTCACATCTAAATGAACACACCCCTAACAGATCGACTTGCGTCTCAGTAACTAATTGAACAGCTGACAGACACAATCATTTAAAGAGTAAATCGTTATCTTTGTGCTCTGCTTACACTATATGTAAATAACCTAAACATATTAAAGCTGAGATGAGTTTTTGTTAATAAGGTTATTAGGTAATACATACAAAAATATAAAAATACATGAAATGATAAAATAAACTGTTTTTGGGTATCTGGTAAGTATATATCTGTTTCCAGAAACCCAAATGCGGCCTGGATTCCAAGATCATGTGCGATGTTGGAATATAAAGCTTGGACATCACACGTGATCCAAATAAGATCACGTGTGATGTTGATCTGTTCAAGTTTACTGATTAAATCTGATGAATCTCGTATATAGGAATCTAAACCTACTACGTACTTTTGTAAAAAGAAATCAACGTAAGATGAAGCGTTATCTGTTAAACTACCTATTCCCGATATTATCGGGCGGCCTGGGGGACATCTAGGGTCTTTGTGCAAATTTGGAAGATGCTAGTAGAATGCACGATTCGGTTCAATGGGGATGAGGTAATCCTTTTCTTTTTTAGTCACAATCCCTTCCTTGAAAGCACATTCCACTATATCTTGCAAAATCACCAAATACTTAGTGGTGGGATCAAATGTCATTCTGATATAATAATTTTTGTCATTCAGGATCTTTCCGGCCTCTAGAAGATAGTCGGTCAAATCCTGAATGACAATCCCTCCGCCTTTAACGGCCTGCCCGATAATGATAGATTTATCATCTCTTAAAGTTTCTAAAGCACATTTCTCATTCCAAAAAAGATTACCCTTTATATTGGTGCCTTTAGAGATCTGGTCAAATTCATCACTGACTAATTGTCTAAAAATCTCTATATGAGCATTATTTAATAGTTTGGGGGCAAAATTGGATTTATTTCTGAAGTGTGTATGAATGAAACCTTCACAAAGATGATTGGCTAAGGATTCAGGCTCGTAATGTCGGAATCAGTTGGTTTTTGAGCCTAGAGTCCATTGTGTCTGTTAAAATTGGCAATCTTGGTCATCTTTTAATTTCTTCTCCACAAAATATTTCTGTGTGAATCTGTTAAGGTCCACAAAAAGTGAGAACATATTATGCGAATTTGAAGGACTAAATGACAATCCCTTCCCTTTGGTCAAGGTGTGGGAAGACAAATTAAAGATACCACTGCTCAAGGCCTGTAGTCTTGCCTTTTTAAGGGCTGTATTTCGTCCTCTACATCGTTTTCCGCTTTATCGGCGAGTTGATGCCACCAACATTACATGAGGTGATTATAAGGTTTTTATCTATACTCATTTATTCATCATAGGCCGTTTAAAAGACAAAACAAAACAAAAAAAACACCAAAAAAATAAAGGAAGGGGAGAGAGGGAAGGAAGGTAGCAAACAGGGGGGGGGGGTTCAAAAATCAGGACACCATCTTTAATCAACCCAATAAGAGTCTTACCGCTATATATCATAGAATTCAAAAGATGAAAGAAAAAAGAAAAACAAAAAAACCCAGCGAAAAGAAAGAACAACTATCAAATTAGGTCGCTTTAAACCCTTGCTCAGCATACATTTTCTCTGCTTCCAAAGCAGAGTCAAAAAATAATGTTTGGCCGTCTAGAACTACCCTCAGCCTGGCTGGATAAATGACTGTGGCCTGAAGTCCTGCCTTTATCAGCTTGCCCTAGACTGGAGAGAACTCTCTTAAAAGATGTTTCAATAGAAAAATCCTGAAAAAGAAGAATTTTAGAATCATTAACCCTTAGAGTGCTAAGCACTTTCCCACCTGGGTACTAAGCTTTTTTAAGTTTATTTTTTATTTTTTTTATTTTTAAAATTTAACTTTGTTTTTTTTTTCCCAGATCCCCAAGACTTTCACTGTTGGAAAGGTTAGGCGATTACCTTTCCAACGGTGGGTCTTGGGGGTCTGTAGCTGCTTAGATGCCTGAGATACAGTCTTCTGAGCAGCATGCCCGCTGCTCCTATACTTAACATTGTTAAGTATAAATAAAGTTGCGCAGTGACATCACCGTGCATAACGTGAAGCCCTGGCAATGCCTGTCACTATGCAGGCCCGATCTCTGGGGTAGGAGAGGGTTTGGTGCCCCCAGATCTCCCTCAAGGTGGAAGAGTGCTAGCGATGGCTCTGAGTCATCGTTATCACCAGAGTGGGAAACTCTGCGATGGCTCAAAGCCGTCGTTAGCACTCGATGGGTTAAAAAATATTGGTTGTTTTTTGCAAAATTGTTGGAGAAACAATACTTTATCCTGGAAATTCAGGAATTTGGTAATGACGGGCCTAGATTTAGAAAAACTTTTAGAGGGCTCAGAGAGTCTCCCCAGCCTCTGCACTCTCTCAGTTATAATGGGTGAAGTTAAAGGGGTGATATTTAGTAATTGTGGGAGGGTATGCATCATAAATTTCATCAGGTCTTCTCGCTGGTCATTTTCTGGAAGACCAATAATTCTAACATTGTTCCTCCTTGATCTATTTTCAAGATCTTCTAGCCTGCTCTGTAATTTAACCAGAACAGAGGAGTTGTTTTTAATCTTAGAGCCATGTAAGTCAGTCATATCCTCCAGGTCAGACACTCTTTTTTCTGCCTCCTGTAACCTCTTGGAAAACTGTCTAACCTCTATAGTAAGTGATGAAAAACCATGTTTAATTTCTGCTCTAAGTGCATCAAATTTAGGAGTCAGAGCTTCAATTATATTGGTAACCAGGGTTTGAGAATCTTTAGGATCCATATGCTTTGGGATATTAACTGCTTCTGGGTGAATTTCTACCAGAGTCTCGATAGGGTTCTTATTCTCCTCTCTCTGTGCTTAGCTGCCATACCTGGATAGGACTTAGTGGTGAAGGAAGGTGACGTGAGAAATTTGTCCATATACTGTGACTATTATACAGGAAGAAAGAACAAGACTAGTGAGTAAAAATAAAACTGTGCTGTGAGGGAGAGAAAAAAAAAAAAAGGAAAAAAAGGGGCGGAGGAAGACCGTGAGTGAAAGTGAATCAAGGTGAATAAGTGAGAGAGGAAAAAAAATAATCAATTGGAACAATTAATTTGTGAAGTGGTTTAAATAGGTGAAGAAGACCAGTGAATGGCAAAGAAGCACTGAACTGACCAGATTGTAGTGGAAAGAAAGTTAAAAAATAGCTTTAGCTCATTAGAAGCGAGGCCCTAGGAGGTATAATGTGCTGACCCAAGGGTTCCCCCTGGTGACACTCCCGACTGTCACTAACCCCTAACTACCCCTCTGAAGGAACCCACACTTAGAGTCTTAATAAACTCAAAATGTGTCAACTACTAGATTGATAAGGACCAAATTAAGTTACTTCTAAACAAAGAATAATGTTAATAGCTATCTCTTTATAGAGAACCTTAAAAACAATGCTATATGCAAAAACAATTATACAGAGAAATATGATATTCTTAGTACTTTATAGGGTTACAGGTACCTAAACAATAAGCATAATAGGCCTAAGAAATTTATACAGGCATTCAGTTTAAGGACTTCCTAAAGCCATAGGATATATCTGAGAAAAAACCCAAAGTAAACTGAGGCCCTGAGCCTGAATTTCCTGAAAAGAAAGAAAGAAGAGACCACAATAATTAAATGTCCAACATAAGAAAGTCCTTGCAGACTAGATCTTGTAAGGGAATTTGGTGGCGCTATACAAATAAATGATAATAATAATAATAATATGGGTGGGGATAGTATGTGGCACAGAGTTTAGAGCAAGTCTGTTGCATTAGGCACAGAGGTTTAGGGGTAGAACCTCCTGCCTTTTTTGCACCTAATTCTTTTCGACTTCGAGGGGCCCCAATCTTTGAAAGAAAGATTCTCCACAGAACCCCTTTTTCCTTTCTTATTTCCCCTCAGGGAAACTGAGTCAGCAGGAGTGATTTTTAATGCAAGGGGCACAGCGCCCCTCGATCTGGCTGTGGCCAGGTTTCCCAGGCTTCCCCTGATTCAAGGAACAACTTAACCCCCCTCTCGTGACACCAGTGGGAGGGTGTATGTAGGTAGAAAAAAACGGCTAAATACCAACAGCAATCCGGGAATGGCCGAGCTTCTTAACCCACGAGGCAACCGCCAGGAAACACCCACACAAGAGGCCGGGAGGCTTCGCTACTCGCTTGCTCTGCCCGGCAGATAAGACCCTTTCAGGCTGAAAATAGAATAGCCGCAAAGGACCTGTTTGGGTGCCAGGATATACGACCTGGTTACAGCATGAAGCTTGTCCGAAGGTGAAGATGACAAAAGTCCCCTCACGCAGCACCGGTGGGAGGGGGATAGAACCTCCAAGGAAGTGAAGCACCTTTGGCCGATGGAGAGCGGCTTCTCCTCTCTCCAGAGAAAGCAGTGATGCTGAGGCCCCCACTCGCAGCACCAGTGGGGGGGGGGTGGGCTGCTGAAGACACAAGCTGAAGTCCGCAGATAGTAGGGTTTTCTTGATGGTAGTGGCTCTTACTCCATTTAACAACTTGACTCTTTAACTGCGCTTATGGAGGGACCGGGTGGCTCAGATGCTCAGGCCCTTGATTAGCCTGCTCCCTGCAGGCTTCCTGGCGCAAGGATTTGACAAATTATGCCACAGGATCAAGGCTGTGATGACCTCCTGTCGGAAGAACAGCGTGTCTTACCGACTAACTCCTCCCCCAGATATCCTCGTTATATTTAATCTTTAATGACTCCATCACATTTAGGTGAGTATCATTTGATTGCTAGGAAGCAAAGTGTGAGCAGAGCCACAGAATGGAGCAGTACTAGAACATACAATTTTAAACAACTTTCCAATTTACTTCTATTATTTAATTTGCTTCCTTCTCTTGTTATCCTTTGCTGAACAGTTTATCTAGGAAAGCTCAGGAGCAGCAAAGAACCTAGGTTTTAGCTGCTGATTGGTGGCTGCATATAAATACAGATTGCTATTGGCTCACCCATGTGTTCAGTTTGAAACTAGTAGTGCATTGCTGCTCCTTCAACAAATGATACCAAGAGAATGGAGCAAATTTGATAATAGAAGTAAAATGAAAAGTTGTTTAAAATCGTATGTTCTACCTAAATAATGAAAGAAACATTTTGGGTTTCATGTCCCTTGAAGCATCAGTTTAGATGTAAGAGTGAGGCTGCAACTGAAAGGGCCATGCATATTTTGATAAATCTACACTTTGGCCTCTAGTTATCAAGCCGTCAACCGCAAATACGCTGGAATTCTGCAGCGTATTTGTGGCGAGGCTGATTCGCTGTAGTTATCAAGCCCTACAGACCGGCAAAAGTAGAATCTAGTGACGTAACCTATGATCCGCCGGACTCAGTCGGACACAGATCGATGGTTACGTCACTCCAGATGTTCCGAAAGCAAGTTCGGCACAATCTGACTACTTTTGCTAGTTATCAAAGAACTAGCAGGTACGCTCACCACTATTCCAGGCCAGCGTACCTGGTTTTCAATCTGCCGCCCTGGAGGCGGCAAATCCCATAGGAATCAATGGGAGAGCTCATGTTTGCTGCTGCCCGATATCCCATTGATTCCTATGGGAAGTGTCTGCACCTAACACCCTAACATGTACCCAGAGTCTAAGCACCCCTAATCTGGCCCCCCTACAACGCCACCACCTACATTATACTTATTAACCCCTAAACTGCCGCTCCCGGACCCCGCTGCCACCTACATAACATTTTTTAACCCCTAATCTGCCCCCCCTCACCTCCGCAACTCTAATAAACTTATTAACCCCTATCCTGCCGATCCCGGACCCCGCCGCAAAATAATAAATTGTTTAACCCCTAAACCGCCGCTCCTGGACCCCGACGCAACTATAATAAATTGTTTAACCCCTAAACCGCCGCTCCAGGAGCCCATCGCGACCTACATTACATTTATTAACCCCTAATCTGCCCCCTACACCGCCGCCACCTACATTATATCTATTAACCCCTAAACCTAAGTCTAACCCTAACCCTAACACCCCACTAACTTCAATATTATTTAAATGAATCTAAATAAATATTCCTATAATTAAATAAATTATTCCTATTTAAAACAAAATACTTACCTATAAAATAAACTCTAAGCTAGCTACAATATAACTAATAGTTACATTGTAGCTAGCATAGGATTTATATTTATTTTACAGGCAACTTTGTATTTATTTTAACTAGGTACAATAGTTACTAAATGGTTATTAACTATTTAATAGCTACCTAGTTAAAATAAGTACAAAATTACCTGTAAAATAAATCCTAACCTAAGTTACAATTACACCTAACACTACACTATCATTAAATAAATTAAATTAATTAACTACAATTACCTAACATTAAATAAAATTAACTAAAAATAACTAAAGTACAAAAAAAACCCCTCTAAATTACAGAAAATTAAAAAAATTACAAGAATTTTAAACTAATTACACCTAATCTAAGCCCCCTAATAAAATAAAAAAGCCCCCCAAAATAATAAAATTCCCTACCCTAAACTAAATTACAAATAGCCCTTAAAATGGCCTTTTGCGGGGCATTGCCCCAAAGTAATCAGCTCTTTTACCAGCCCTTAAAAGAGCTTTTTGCGGGGCATTGCCCCAAAGTAACCAGCTCTTTTACCTGTAAAAAAAATAAATACAATACCCCCCCCAACATTACAACCCACCAACCACACACCCCTACTCTAAAACCCACCCAATTCCCCCTTAAAAAAAAACTAACACTACCCCCTTGAAGATCACCCTACCTTGAGCCGTCTTCACCCAGCCGGGCACAAGCGGTCATCCAATCCGTCCAGAAGTCTTCATCGAATCCGGGCAGAAGAGGTCCTCCAAGCGGCAGAAGTCTTCATCCATTGCATCAGCCAATCGGATTTTTCCTCCCTTAATTCCGATTGGCTGATAGAATCCTATCAGCCAATCGGAATTCAAGGGACGCCATCTTGGATGACGTCATTTAAAGGAACCTTCATTCTGTGTTAGGACGTCGATGGAAGAGGATGGCTCTGCGTCGGCTGGATTCAAGATGTCTCCGATCCGCTCCGGTTGATTGAAGATAGAAGATGCCACTTGGATGAAGACTTCTGCCGCTTGGAGGACCTCTTCTGCCTGGATTCGATGAAGACTTCTGGACGGATCGGATGACTGCTTGTGCCCGGCTGGGTGAAGACGGCTCAAGGTAGGGTGATCTTCAAGGGGGTAGTGTTAGGTTTTTTTAACACCTTAAAACTCTGTGGCCCTCTCTGCACCGGACATCGATGGCCACAATCGTCGGTGGGTGGGAGCCGAGGTGGGAGGCGGGTGGGCGGCCATCGATGTATTGCTGAGTGCAGAGGTGGGCGGGATTGTGGGCGGGATTGCTGGGGGGCGCACATGGACGTGCTCGTGTGCCCGGGGGAGGCAGGCGGGCGTGTGCACGGGGAGGGAGCGGGTGGGAACCATTACACTATGGAACACTATGGAACAGAGTTTGTGGAATAAAATTGTTTGGGGAATAAAAACTTTAACGCTATAATCTAAGTGATCTGGGAGGGGGTGGGGGTTTAGTCTTGGGGGGAAGCTACGCTACAGAAAAGTTGGGGAAAAAATAAAAAAATATAAAAAAATATATATTTTTTTGTAAACTGGGTACTGGCAGACAGCTGCCAGTACCCAAGATGGCTCCCAATAATGTAGAGGGGAGGGTTAGAGTGTTGTTTGGGGGGGGATCAGGAAGGTTTGGGGCTAAGGGGGATCCTACACAGCAGCATATGTAAATATGCTAAAAAAAAGAAAAAATTAAAAAATGAAAGATACCTTTTATTTTAGTACTGGCAGACTTTCTGCCAGTACTTAAGATGGCGGGGACAATTGTGGGGTGGGGGAGGGAAGAGAGCTGTTTGGGAGGGATCAAGGGGTCTGATGTTTTAGGTGGGAGGCTGATCTCTACATTAAAGCTAAAATTAACCCTGCAAGCTCCCTACAAGATCCCTAATTAACCCCTTCACTGCTAGACATAATACACGTGTGATGTGCAGCAGCATTTAGCAGCCTTCTAATTACCAAAAAGCATCGCCAAAGCCATATATGTCTGCTATTTCTGAACAAAGGGGATCCCAGAGAAGCATTTACAACCATTTGTGAAATAATTGCACAAGCTGTTTGTAAATAATTTCAGTGAGAAACCTAAAATTGCAAAAAAAAATTACGTTTTTTTTAAATTGGATCGCATTTGGTGGTGAAATGGTAGCATGAAATATACCAAAATGGGCCTAGATCAATACTTTGGGTTGTCTACTACACTAAAGCTAAAATTAACCCTACATGCTCCCTAATTAACTCCTTCACTGCTGGGCATAAAACACGTGTGGTGCGCAGTGGTATTTAGCAGCCTTCTAATTACCAAAAAGCAATGCCAAAGCCATATATGTCTACTATTTCTGAACAAAGGGGATCCCAGAGAAGCATTTACAACCATTTATGCCATAATTGCACAAGTTGTTTGTAAATAATTTCTGTGAGAAACCTAAAGTTTGTGAAAAAAATTGTGAAAAAGTGAACAATTTTTTTTATTTGATCGCATTTGGCGGTGAAATGGTGGCATGAAATTTACCAAAATGGGCCTAGATCAATACTTTGGAATGTCTTCTAAAAAAATATATACATGTCAAGGGATATTCAGGTATTGCTGACAGATATCAGGGTTCCAATTTAACTAACGCTTATTTTGAAAAAAAAAGTGGTTTTGAAATAGCAAAGTGCTACTTGTATTTATTGCCCTATAACTTACAAAAAAAGCAAAGAACATATTAACATTGGGTATTTCTAAACTCAGGACAAAATTTAGAAACTATTTAGCATGGTTGTTTTTGGTGGTTGTAGAAGTGTAACAGATTTTGGGGGTCAAATTTAGAAAAAGTGTGTTTTTTTCCATTTTTTCCTCATATTTTATAATATTTTTAATAATAAATTATAAGATATGATGAAAATAATGGTATCTTTAGAAAGTCCATTTAGTGGCGAGAAAAACGGTATATAATATGTGTGGGTACAGTAAATTAGTAAGAGGAAAATTACAGCTAAACACAAACACCACAGAAATGTAAAAATAGCCCTGGTCCTTAAGGGAAAGAAATTGAAAAATGGCCTTGGTCCTTAAGGGGTTAAGGGGGGATTGGGTGGGTTTTAGAGTAGGGGTGTGTGGGTGGTGGGTTGTAATGTTGGGGGAGAGGGTATTGTATGTCTTTTTTTACAGGTAAAAGAGCTGATTACTTTGGGGCAATGCCCCGCAAAAGGGCCTTTTAAGGGCTATTTGTAATTTAGTTTAGGGTATGGAATTTTATTATTTTGGGGGGGGTTATTTTATTAGGGGGCTTAGATTAGCTGTAATTAGTTTAAAATTATTGTAATTTTTTTAAATATTTTCTTTAATTTAGAGGGTTTTTTTGTACTTTTATTTATTTATTTATTTTTTTAGTTAATTTTATTTAATGTTAGGTAATTGTAGTTAATTAATTTAATTTATTTAATGATAGTGTAGTGTTAGGTGTAATTGTAACTTAGGTTAGGATTTATTTTACAGGTACTTTTGTAGTTATTTTAGCTAGGTAGCTATTAAATAGTTAATAACTATTTAATAGCTATTGTACCTAGTTAAAATAATTACAAAGTTGCCTGTAAAATAAAAATAAACCCTAAGATAGCTACAATGTAACTATTAGTTATATTGTAGCTAGCTTAGGGTTTATTTTATAGGTAAGTATTTAGTTTTAAATAGGAATTACTTATTTAATTATAGGAATATTTATTTAGATTAATTTAAATAATATTTAAGTTAGGGTGGTGTTAGGTTTAGGGTTAGACTTAGGTTTAGGGGTTAATTCATTTAATATAGTGGCGGTGGTGTAGGGGGTAGATTAGGGGTTAATCAATGTAATGTAGGTGGCGGCGGTGTAGGGGGGCAGGATAGGGGTAAATAAATGTAATGTAGGTGGCGGAGGGCTCCGGGTGAGGCGGTTTAGGGGTTAAACAATTAATTTATTTGCGGCGGGGTCCGGGATCGGCAGGATAGGGGTTAATAACTTTATGTAGGTGGCGGCGGTATAGGGGGCGGAAGATTAGGGGTTAATAGGTATAATGTAGGTGAAAGCGGGGTCCGGGAGTGGCGGTTTAGGGGTTAATATATTTATTATAGTTGTGGAGGGGTCCAGGAGCGGCGGTTTAGGGGGTAATACATTTATTTAGGTTCGGGGGGCTCCGGGAGCGGCGGTTTAGGGGGTATAACAGTATAGTATAGTGTGGGTGCTTAGTGAAAGGCTAGCAAGAAAGCTGCGAAGAAGCCGATGAGCAGCGATATCGCTGACTGTCAGTTAACAACAGTCTGCTGCTCATCGCTCCGTACTTGGTGCGCGGCTTCTTGACAGCTTTCTTGATAACTTTGGCGAACGTATTCAGGTCCGCGGCGGCGATGTTAGGCGAGCTTAGGCGAGCTGATTGGGCCGGCGAATGCAGGTAAATACGGAGCTTGATAACTAGAGGCCCATATCTTCCTTTATCTCACATTCCTTACCCCTTTTTCTCTTCCACTCATCTTCTACCAATTCTAAACCATTGTTCTACCTCATATTCTCATTCATCATGCTCTGCTATCCCTATTCCCTCCCTCCCTTACATTCCCCACCTCTCTTTACTGCCCATTCATTATCCCTCCTTCTAGCCTATTTATAATGCTTTTTATCACACATTGCTCCTCACCCATTTTTTATACCTCATCACTTTGTCAGGATTCTTGAGTTTATGGTTTTTATTTATAACACAGGAGCAGCACTCCTTCGGTACTTTATTTATATTACACTGTGTGGTGTATTCACAGCCTGTCTGTCACTGGGACTTTGAAGACATCACAATCCTTTTTTTAAAGGGACATGGAATTCATAAATACAATTTCAGCATTTTACTGCAATATACTTTGCAAAGAAGTGTGCAACTGGTTCTTACTGCTAGATATGATGCATGCACAGCACATGACACAGACTGACCAATCACAGCTGACCTCGGTTTAAAGAACGGCACCATGCTTTGTAACAGCTCATTCAGTATTAACCATCTTTCCTAATAAATTAGCACTTATAGCAACTTGGTGTTTTCTTTGTTTTGTCTTCTTGGTTTGAACTTAGCTTGGTTTTTAACAACATGTTCTGCTGTTTACTCTTAACTTGCTTTGACTCTTGATGATGCTGTAAAATGTTGGAACTACTTAGCTTTGTCTTAGTCATTAGGGGTGAGATTACATATGCGGCGTCACCTGCAAAAGCAGGCACGGAATATGAATATCAAAATATAAATGCGGCGCATATATTTCACCCGTCGTCTGCTAATTTTACTCCCATAAACTAACATAGAACCGCATCGCAAATTGGTATCATATATTCAGTGCAAGGACTTAAGTTGCAAAAATGGAGAAATTTAACTCCATTTTCACCTCGCCACACATAGGCAGGCACAGCAAGCCTTGGGCTAAATATATAAGTACTGTAACTCCCTGGAAGTTCTAACTAACACCTAACGCTTGCCCAATACCCAATATTTACCTGTCAACCGCCATCACCCCACCGCAATAACTAAATAAAATCTATTAACCCCTAATCCACCAACCCCCACATCGCAAACTGCCTAATAAAACGATTAACCCCTAAACCGCCATCCCCTCTCAACGCAATAAACCTAATTAACCCATTAACCCCTAAACCGCCAACTCCCCCAACACAATAAACCTACTTAACCTATTAACCCATAAACCGCCAACCCCCCAGAACACAATAAACTCATTTAATCACTAAGCCCCCTTACCTAACACCCCCTAAATTAACCCCAATTACATAAAAAAATAAAAAAAATAAGTTAAAATTAAAATTAAAAATCCTAACAGTACTTAAAAAAAGATAAAATTAAAATAAATAAATATAAAATTACAAAAAATTAAAAAATCTAAAATAACATAAAACAATAAATCAAATTATTAAAAATAATAAAAATTAAACCTAATCTAATGTCTATGATTAAGGCACAAGTCTGCTGAAATGCGTAAGACAGGAGTAAAATGCTGTGATTTTAAAATTGGTTTCTATTTCTTTATTGTATTGGTTATGTGATCATCATTATATTAAATTGGATTTTATATTCAATCTGGTGCCTGGAGGTTCATTGACATTTTGACTGTTTATCTATTCTGAATCTCTTATTGGCTGGAGCCTCGGCACTTCGACCAATCGCAGCAGGGTCGGATTATGACATCACTTGAAGTACCCGTGGATGCCAGCGTGTGATGTGGACTGGTGAACGTTTCACTACACGCCTTTGTTGTTAGCATCTTTTCTTCACTACATTCCAAAAGGGATTCTATGGGAGACAGAGAGTTATTCTTGAGGCTGTTCAAGATAGCGGGGAGCCGAACCGACCACCGGAAGAGGAGCGGTAAGCTTGACACACTGATTGATGAATACAAGTATGGTAAGCAATCCAGGTGAACGATCTGCTAAGTCTGCACTCATACATACACTGAAAACAAGTTTGAAATAATTGTTTTTTTGTCCCCTAAATGTGCATTTGAAGAGTTTTGCATATGGAATAATTTGCTATATGTCTGCATATAAGGGTACTGGACAACAGATATAAGGTTTTTCCTGACAGACATTCCGCTGTACCTTGAGCCACCTAAGAGGGGTCTGTCATTTGTTCCTAATCTAATACACCAATGAAAATAAAAAAGCCCCCCAAAATAAAAACACCCCCTAATCTAAGCTAAACTACCAATAGCCCTTAAAATAGCCCTCTGTAGGGCATTGTCATTAATCAGCTCTTTTACATAAAAAAATACTAAGTCCCCCCT
Organism: Bombina bombina; assembly: GCF_027579735.1. Classification (NCBI taxonomy): domain Eukaryota; kingdom Metazoa; phylum Chordata; class Amphibia; order Anura; family Bombinatoridae; genus Bombina; species Bombina bombina. The sequence goes on from NC_069503.1 coordinate 1,047,158,856, forward strand.
AGAAGTAAAAGTCCCCCCCCCACCAAACTCCCCAAAATATAAAAAACTAACACTAAAAAAACCTAATCTACCCATTGCCCCTAAGGGGCATTTGTATGGGCATTGCCCTTAAAAGGAAAATCTGCACTTTTGCAGCCCATGAAAATAAAAAAAACCTAATCTATAAAATAAAGACACCCCAAAAACTCTTACCCCCAAATAGGTACTCACCGTTCCTGAAGTCCAGCAGAGGACTTCTTCCAGCTGGTAAAGTTGTCCTACCAGGGGGCAACATCTTCTTCCAGCACAGGGACCTCTTCTATCTTCATCCAGGGTAAAGACGGCATGGAACAGAGGTTACCGCGGAGAAAGAATGCCGGCTGAGGATCCATCCAGCGTGGAGGATCCTCTTCGTACGATTGTCGCCGCACACTGAGGATTGAATGCGAGGTACCCATTTTATATTTGGGGTACCTTGCATTCCTATTGGCTGAAATGTTGAACAGCCAATAGGATTTCAGTAGCTTTCATCCTATTGGCTGATTTGAAAATTTCAGCCAATAGGAATGCAAGGTAGCCCAAATATAAAATGTATACCTTGCATTCAATCCTCAGTGTGCGGAGACAATCGTACGAAGAGGATCCTCTATGCCTGATGGCTCCGCGGCCAGCGTTCTTGCTCTGTGGTCACCTCCGCCCTGCCCGCCTTCGCCCTGGATGAAGATAGAAGAGGTCCCCATCCTGGAAGAAGATGTCGCCGTCTGGAAGGAGAAGTTCACCGGCTGGAAAAAGACCTTCTCCGTCAGACTTCAGGAACAGTGAGTATCTATTTGGGGGTTAGATTTAGGCTTTTTTTATTTATTGGGTTTCTTTATTTTTTAGATTAGCTTTTTTTTGTATTTTCATGGGCTGCATAAGAGCTGATTGTCCTTTTAAGGGCAATGCCCATAAAAATACCCCTTAAGAGGAAATGGGTAGCTTAGGTTTTTTTAGTGTTATTTTTTTTTATTTTGGGGGTTTGGTGGGTGGAGGGCTTTCCTGTTAGGGGGGACTTAGTATTTTTCTTATGTAAAAGAGCTGATTAACTTAGGGCAATGCCTTACAAAAGGCCCTTTTAAGGGCTATTGGTAGTTTAGTTTAGATTAGGGGGTGTATTTATTTTGGGGGGGCTTTTTATTTTCATAGGGGTATTAGATTAGGTTTCATTTTTTTATTTTTGATAATTTGGTTTATTGTTTTATGTAATTTTAGATTTATTTTAATTGAATAAGTTTTTTTATATTAAGTACTGTAAGGATTTTTTATTTAAATTTTAACTTAGTATTTTATTATTTTATGTAATTGGGGTTAATTTAGGGGGTGTAAGGTTAGGGGGCTCTTAGTGATTAAATTAGTTTATTGTGTTGTGGGGGGTTGGCGGTTTAGGGGTTAATAGGTTAAATAGGTTTATTACATTGTGGGGGGTTGGCAGTTTAGGGGTAAATAGGTTAATTAGTTTATTGCTTTGTGGGGAAATGGCGGTTTAGGGGTTAATACATTTATTAGTTAGATTGCGATGTGGGTGAATGGCGGATAAGGGTTTAATTATTTAATTAGGTATATTGCATTGTGAGGGGTGGCAGTATAGGGGTTAATACCTTTATTATTAGTTGCGATGTGAGGGGTGACGGATATAGGGGTTTTGATGTGCAGGGTTTATTTTTGGGAGGCGGGTTAGACTTTTACGGGCGATATAACTTTTTTTTCTTTTGCGTAAGTCACTGGTGACTCTAGAAATGTGTATTTACTCTCATTTCTGGACAGCGCCAGTTTATCCGACTTACGGCAGTATATGAACTGCCAGTGCAGTTTATGTGATTCCCCGATGTGCAAGGTGAAATTAAGGGCAACACAGGTTTAAGCAGTTGCGCTGAAGCCTGCGCCACATATGTAATCTCGCCCTAGTTTTCTAATCTCAAATTACGGACAGAGTTGACAGGGATAATTTCTTCACCATTTATTTATCCTGTTTTCTCACCAGTTCCATAGCCCTCATCTTCTTCATTTCTCAGTTTCATCCATCCCTCATTTCTTTCACTCACTCCCTCACCCCACTGATCCACTAACCCTATGCTTGATGCATGCATTCATGTTAGTTTTAAATATCAAACTCAACTGTTTATATTTCTCCTTTTGCCACAATCAATCAATCAATCAATCAATCAATCAATCAATCTATCTATCTATCTATTTATTTCTATAACTTTAACACACCTTTAAGGCAGCAGTCTTTGATCTCGTAATACCACAGTCAGAAGTTGTTGCACCTGAGCCTTAGAGCCGCCACGCTACCTGGTAAGAAAAGTTGTTTGATTTGCTGAGGTAAACATTACATGATGTTGTGTAAGGCTGTATAGGACTACACTTGTTATCTTATTCTTTATTCTGTTGCATTGCTTAGGTCTCTGAAGTGGAAATGAGAAACTGCTATTGAAACTCATCGAACAAAAAACTTTGTTTTACTTTGAACACTGTCTTGTTGTGGTGAAAAACAAACCTGCAGCACACACAGAACCCCTCATACCATTTGTTATGCTGAAAAGTCTTACATTCCTAGTTCTCAAAAAAAAAGAGTTTAAATCTAAATCCATTTAGACAGAGAAAATGTCCTCAACATTATTTATTAAAGGGACAGACTAGTTAAAATTAAAGGGACACCAAACCCAATTTTTTTCTTTTGTGATTCAGATAGAGCATGCATTTTTAAGCAACTTTCTAATTTACTCCTATTATCAGATCTTATTCATTCTCTTGGTATCTTTATTTGAAAAAGAAGAATGTAAGTTTAGATGCCGGCCCATTTTTGGTGAACTACTTGGGTTGTTCTTGCTGATTCACCTACCAATAAACAAGTGCTGTCCAGAGTCCTGTACCAAAAATTGGCTGGCTCCTTAGCTTAGATGCCTTCTTTTTCAAATAAAGATAGCAAGAGAATGAAGAAAAATTGATAATAGGAGTAAATTAGAAAGTTGCTTAAAATTGCATACTCTATCTGAATAACGAAAGAAAAAAAAATGTGGGTTCAGTGTCCCTTTAAACTGCAATTTTAAACAACTTTCGAATTCACTTTTATCATCACATTTGCTTTGTTCTCTTGTTATTCTTTGTTGAAAGCTAAAACTTATTTCTAAGCCCTTAAAGGCTGCCTCTTATCTCAAAGCATTTGACAGTTTTCCACAGCTAGAGGGCTTTAGTTCATGTGCGCCATAAAGATGACATTTTGCTTAAGCCCATGGAGTTTCTTATGCTAAAATGCATATCTGTCAAAAGAACTGAAATAAGGGGGCAGCCTGCAGAGTCTTAGATACAAGGTAATCACAGCGGTAAAAAGTATATAAATATAACTGTGTTGGCTATGCAAAACTGGGGAATGAGTAATAAAGGGATTATCTGTATTTTTACACAATAAAAATTCTGGACTAGACTGTCCCTTTAATTCAAACATTTAGTAAAAAAAAATTCTGTATGACACAGGTCTATACAAAGCAACTGAAATAGCTCAGAACAACATCTGTGTTATTTAAAATTAAAAATGGATAGTTGAGGCAAGAATAGTGTGTCAGATAAAGTCTCTGAGACAAATCCAACATAGGTGTTGATAAGATAACAATCTCTTGTTTGCTAACTATCAACATGTTAACAGCTGCCTATGAGCCTTAGGCCCCTAGTTATCAAGCCGTCAACCTCAAATACGCTGGAATTCTGCAGCGTATTTGTGGTGAGGCTGAGTCGCCTAAGTTATCAAGCCCTACAGACCGGCAAGTATTTAGTGATGTAAGCTTCGATCCGCCGGACTCAGTCCGACACAGATCGATTCTTACGTCACTCCAGATGTTCTGCACACAAGTTCGGCACAATCTGACTACTTTTGCTAGTTATCAAATGACTACCAGGTACGCTCGGCACTTTTCCGGCCCAGCGTACCTGGTTTTCAATCCGCCACCCTAGAGTCGGCGGATCCCATAGGAATCAATGGGAGTCTGACCATAGTGAAAGTTCATGTTCGCTGCTGCCCGATATCCCATTGATTCCTATGGGAGCTGTCTACACCTTACACCCTAACATGTACCCCAAGTCTAAACTACCATAATTTGTCCCCCCCTACACCGCCGCAATTAAATAAATGTATTACCCACTAAACTGCCAACCACCACTCTAATAAATATGTTAACCCCTAAACCGCCGCTTCCGGACCCCGCCGCCACTATAATAAATATGTTAACCCCTAAACCGCTGCTCCCGGACCCCGCCGCCACTATAATAAATATATTAACCCCTAAACCGCCGCTCCCGGACCCCACCGCCACCTATATTAAACGTATTAACCCCTAATCTGCCCCCCCTACACCGTCGCCACCTATAATAAATTGATTAACCCCTATCCTGCCCCCCCTACACCGCCGCAACTATAATAAAATTATTAACCCCTAAACCTAAGTCTAACCCTAACCCTAATACCCCCCTAACTTAAATATTAATTAAATACATCTAAATATTATAACTCTTATTAACTAAATTAATCCTATTTATAACTAAATAATTACCTATAAAATAAATCCTAATATAGCTACAATATAAATAATAATTATATTGTAGCTATCTTAGGATTTATTTTATTTTACAGGCAAATATCAATTTATTTTAACTAGGTACAATAGCTATTAAATGGTTATTAACTATTTAATAGCTACCTAGTTAAAATAAAGAGAATTTTACCTGTAAAATAAAAACTAACCTAAGTTACAATTACACCTATTCCTATTTAAAACTAAATACTTACCTGTAAAATAAACCCTAAGATAGCTACAATGTAATTAATAATTACATTGTAGCTATTTTAGGATTTATATTTATTTTACAGGTAACTTTGTATTTATTTTAGCTAGCTAGAATAGTTATTAAATAGTTATTAACTATTTAATAACTACCTAGCTAAAAGAAATACAAAGTTACCTGTAAAATAAATCCTAAACTAAGTTACAATTAAACCTAACACTACACTATCATTAAATTAATAAAATACAATTAAATACAATTAAATAAACTAACTAAAGCATAAAAAAAAAAAAACTAACGGCTAGATTTAGAGTTCTGCAGCCAAAGGGGTGCGTTAGCTACGCATGCTTTTTTTCTCCCGCACCTTTTAAATACCGCTGGTATTTAGAGTTCACAGAAGGGCTGCGTTAGGCTCCAAAAAAGGGAGCGTAGAGCATATTTAACGCCACTGCAACTCTCGATACCAGCGGTGCTTACGGAAGCGGCCAGCTTCAAAAACGTGCTCGTGCATGATTCCCCCATAGAAAACAATGGGGCCGTTTGAGCTGAAAAAAAATCTAACACCTGCAAAAAAGCAGCGTTCAGCTCCTAACGCAGCCCCATTGGTTCCTATGGGGAAACACTTCCTACGTCTGCACCTAACACCCTAACATGTACCCCGAGTCTAAACACCCCTAGCCTTACACTTATTAACCCCTAATCTGCTGACCCCGCTATCGCTGACCCCTGCATATTATTATTAACCCCTAATCTGCCGCTCCGTACACCACCGCAAGCTACATTATAGCTATGCACCCCTAATCTGCTGCCCCTAACATCGCCGACCCCTATATTATATTTATTAACCCCTAATCTGCCGCCCCCAACGTTGCCTCCACCTACCTACACTTATTAACCCCTAATCTGCCGACCGGATCGCACCACTACTATAATAAATGTATTAACCCCTAAAGCTAATTCTAACCCTAACACTAACACCCCCCTAAGTTAAATATAATTTAAATCTAACAAAATAAATTATTTCTTATTAAATAAATTATTCCTATTTAAAGCTAAATACTTACCTGTAAAATAAACCCTAATATAGCTACAATATAAATTATAATTATATTGTAGCTATTTTAGGATAAATATTTATTTTACAGGTATTTTGTATTTATTTTAACCAGGTACAATAGCTATTAAATAGTTAATAACTATTTAATAGTTACTTAGTTAAAATAATTAGAAAATTACCTGTAAAATAAATCCTAACCTAAGTTACAATTAAACCTAACACTACACTATCAATAAATTAATTAAATAAAATACCTACAATTATCTACAAGTAAACCTAACACTACACTATCAATAAATTAATTACATAAAATACCTACAATTAAATACAATGAAATAAACTAACTAAAGTACAAAAAATAAAAAAGAACTAAGTTACAAAAAATAAAAAAATATTTACAAACATTAGAAAAATATTACAACAATTTTAAACTAATTACACCTACTCTAAGCCCCCTAATAAAATAACAAAGCCCCCCAAAATAAAAAAAATGTCCTACCCTATTCTAAATTTAAAAAGTTCAAAGCTCTTTTACCTTACCAGCCCTTAAAAGGGCCCTTTGTGGGGCATGCCCCAAAGAATTCAGCTCTTTTGCCTGTAAAAGAAAAATACAACCCCCCCCAACATTAAAACCCACCACCCACATACCCCTAATCTAACCCAAACCCCCCTTAAATAAACCTAACACTACCCCCCTGAAGATCATCCTACCTTGTCTTCACCACACCGGGTATCACACCGATCCGTCCTGGCTCTGAAGTCTTCATCCAAGCCCAAGCAGGGGCTGGCGATCCATAATCCGGCTGAAGTCTTCTATCAAGCGTCGGCTGAAGAGGTCTAGAAGAGGCTCCAAAGTCTTCATCCTATCCGGGAAGAAGAGGAGATCCGGACCGGCAACCATCTTGATCCAAGCGGCATCTTCTATCTTCATCCGATGAACAGCTCCATCCTGAAGACCTCCAGCGTGGACCTATCCTCTTCTTCCGACGTCCAACTGAAGAATGAAGGTTCCTTTAAGGGACGTCATCCAAGATGGCGTCCGTCGAATTCCGATTGGCTGATAGGATTCTATCAGCCAATCGGAATTAAGGTAGGAAAATTCTGATTGGCTGATGGAATCAGCCAATTAGATTCAAGTTCAATCCGATTGGCTGATTGGATCAGCCAATCAGATTGAGCTCGCATTCTATTGGCTGTTCCGATCATTCTATGCTTGAAGTTAGGTGTCGGCGATGTTAGGGAGGGCAGATTAGGGGTTAATACTATTTATTATAGGGTTATTGAGGTGGGAGTGAGGCGGATTAGGGGTTAATAATTTTATTATAATAGCGGCGCGGTCCGGTCGGCAGATTAGGGGTTAATAATTGTAGGTAGGTGGAGGCGACATAGAGGGGGGCAGATTAGGGGTTAATAAATATAATATAGGGGTCGGCGGTGTTAGGGGCAGCAGATTAGGGGTTCATAGGGATAACGTAGGTGGCAGCGGCGTGCGGTCATCAGATTAGGGGTTAAAAAATTTTAATAGAGTGGCGGCGATGTGGGGGGACCTCGGTTTAGGGGTACATAGGTAGTTTATGGATGTTAGTGTACTTTAGAGCACAGTAGTTAAGAGCTTTATAAACCGGCGTTAGCCCAGAAAGCTCTTAACTACTGACTTTTTTCTGCGGCTGGAGTTTTGTCATTAGATTTCTAACGCTCACTTCAGCCACGACTCTAAATACAGGCGTTAGAAAGATCCCATTGAAAAGATAGGATACGCAAATGGCGTAGGGGGATCTGCGGTATGGAAAAGTCGCGGCTGCAATGTGAGCGTTAGACCCTTTCCTGACTGACTCCAAATACCAGAGGGCAGTAAAAACCAGCGTTAGGAGCCTCTAACGCTGGTTTTCACGGCTACCGCCCAACTCTAAATCTAGCCGTAAGTTACAAAAAATAAAAAAATAAGTTACAAACATTTAAAAAATATTACAATTTAAGCTACTTACACCTAATCTAAGCCCCCTAATAAAATAACAAAGCCCCCCAAAATAAAAATATATTATAATATATTATATTATACGTTAAAAAGTTAACAGCTCTATTACCTTACCAGCCCTTAAAAGGGCCTTTTGCGGGGAATGCCCCAAAGAATTCAGCTCTTTTACCCACATACCCCTAATCTAACCCAAACCCCCCTTAAATAAACCTAACACTACCCCCTGAAGATCATCCTACCTTTAGCCGTCTTCAGCCAGCCAACCACCGATGGAACAGAAGAGAAGATCCGCAGCGGCCGAAGTCTTCATCCAAGGGGCACTGAAGAAGTCTTCCATCCGATTGAAGTCATTATCCAGGCGGCGTCTTCAATCTTCATCCATCCGGAGCGGAGCCATCTTCAGACGAGCCGACGTGGAGCCATCTTCTTCCACCGACGACTGAACGACGAATGACGGTTCCTTTAAGTGACGTCATCCAAGATGGTGTCCCTCGAATTCCGATTGGCTGATAGGATTCTATCGGAATTAAGGTAGGAAAAATCAGCCAATCAGATTGAGCTCGCATTCTATTGGCTGATCGGAACAGCCAATAGAATGCAAGCTCAATCTGATTGGCTGATTGGATCAGCCAATCGATTGAACTTCAATCAGATTGTCTGATTTAATCAGCCAATCAGATTTTTCCTACCTTAATTCCGATTCGCTGATAGAATCCTATCAGTCAATCTAAATTCGAGGGACGCCATCTTGGATGTCGTCACTTAAAGGAACCGTCATTCGTCGTTCAGTCGTCGGTGGAAGAAGATGGCTCTGCGTCGGCTCGTCTGAAGATGGCTCTGCTCCGCTCCGGATGGATGAAAATTGAAGACACCGCCTGGATGATGACTTCAATCGGATGGAAAACTTCTTCAGCGCCTCTTGGATCAAGACTTCGGCCGCTGCGGATCTCCTCTTTTGTTCCATCGGTGGTCGGCTGGCTGAAGACGGCTAAAGGTAGGATGATCTTCAGGAGGGTATTGTTAGGTTTATTTAAGGGGGGTTTGGGTTAGAGTAGGGGTATGTGGGTGGTGGGTTTAAATGTTGTAATATTTTTTAAATGTTTGTAACTTTTTTTTTTTAACTTATTTTTTTTTAGTTTTTGTACTTTAGTTAGTTTATTTAATTATATTAAATTGTAGTTATTTGTAGATAATTTATTTTATTAATTTAATGATAGTGTAGTGTTAAGTTTAATTGTAACTTAGCTTAGGATTTATTTTACAGGTAAATTTGTATTTCTTTTAGCTAGGTAGTTATTAAATAGTTAATAACTATTTAATAACTATTCTAACTAGCTAAAATAAATACAAAGTTGCCTGTAAAATAAATATAAATCCTAAAATAGCTACAATGTAATTATTAATTGCATTGTAAATATCTTAGGGTTTATTTTACAGGTAAGTATTTAGTTTTAAATAGGAATAATTTATTTAATGATAGTGTAGTGATAGGTGTAATTGTAACTTAGGTTAGTTTTTATGTTACAGGTAAATTTCTCTTTATTTTAACTAGGTAGCTATTAAATAGCTAATAACTATTTAATAGCTATTGTACCTAGTTAAAATAAATTGATATTTGCTTGTGAAAAAAAAATAAATCCTAAGATAGCTACAATATAATTATTATTTATATTGTAGCTATATTAGGGTTTATTTTAAAGGTAAGTATTTAGTTTTAAATAGGATTAATTTAGTTAATAAGAGTTATAATATTTAGATGTATTTAATTAATATTTAAGTTAGGGGGGTGTTAGGGTTAGGGTTAGACTTAGGTTTAGGGGATAATAATTTTATCATAGTTGCAGCGGTGTAGGGGGGGCAGGATAGGGGTTAATAAATTTATTATAGATGGCGACTGTGTAGGGGGGGCAGATTAGGGGTTAATATGTTTAATATAGGTGGCGGTGGGGTCCGGGAGCGGTGGTTTAGGGGTTAAACAATTTATTTAGTTGCGGCGGGGTATGGGATCGGCAGGATAGGGGTTAATACATTTATTATAGGTGGCGGCGGTATAGGGGGGCAGGATAGGGGTTACTAGGTATTATGTAGGTGGTGGCGGGGTCCGGGAGTGGCGGTTTAGGGGTTAATCAGTTTATTAGAGTGGCGGTGGGCTCTGGGAGTGGCGGTTTAGGGGTTAATACATTTATAAGAGTTGCGGCGGGGTCTATTGTTAGAAGCAGCTCTCGGCTGTAGAAAGAAAGTCTCTTAGCCAACAGGGATACGCAAGACTAAATTTGCAGTTCCGGAATCTCAGCCGGATCAATGCCGTAAGAGTATTATCCACAGTTAGCAGGACAGGTAGGCACCTCAGCAAAACTGCTGAGGTGTAGAGGGTTGCCTGGGGCTGGTAATAGAATCACTGCTGTGTTTTAGTTTTTAACAATTTAAAGGAGCAGTATTGTTTTTTCTTGATATTAATTTTAAAGTAGGATCAAAAACTACTTATTTTATTTTTGTCTTTATTAACCTTCTTGTGGGCAAAAATGGATCAAGAAGCTTTGCAATCTGTTACATGCAGTTTATGTTTTGACTCCCAGGTAGAACCCCCCACTACCTTTTTTTGCTCTTCATGTATCGGGAGAACTTTATGTTACAGGGATAGACTTTTTGATCATGAGCCATCATTAGCTAAGGCGGATGCTGTTCGGAAATTCTGCATCAGATATGCCACAGCTTTCTCCTCAAGCATCCCAATCTTTTCTGTCTACACATGCAGTGCCATGCGGTTCCTCACACGCTCCGGTAGGAGTTTCTTTGCAAGACATTGCTGCCCAGGTATCCTCGGCGGTATCTGAGGCTCTGTCTGCCTTTCCCATGCTGCAGGGAAAGCGCAAGAGGAAGTTTAAAGAGTTAGTGAGTAAGGTTTCTGATCCAGTTGTGGCTACTCTGGGTGCTCTGTCTCAGAAGTCTGAGGAGGAAAAGACTTTGGTAGCGTATGAGGGTGAAATCTCAGATTCAGACAGTATAATTCCTTCTTCTAAAGCTGAAGTGGTATCCTTCAGATTTAAGCTGGAACACCTCCGTCTGTTACTTAAGGAGGTTTTGGCTACCTTGGATGACTCTGACACGACCGTCGTACTCAACCCTAAGAAGTCTAGTAAACTGAACAGTTACTTTGATGTTCCCTCCGCAGTGGAGGTATTCCCTGTACTAGACCGTGCTACAGAGATTATTGCACGGGAGTGGGAGAGGCCTGGAATTCCCTTTTCTCCATCGTCAATTTTCAAGAAATGTTTCCAATAGCTGACTCCATTAAAGAGTCGTGGCAATAGGTTCCTAAGGTGGAAGGGGTGATCTCCACTTTGGCTAAGAGGACCACTATTTACATAGAGAATATTTGTTCTTTTAAGGATCCAATGGATAAGAAGTTAGAGGCATTGCTAAAGAAAATGTATGTTCACCAGGGTCTTCAATGGCAGCCTGCGGTGTGTATTGCCACTGTCACCAGTGCAGCAGATTACTGGTTTGATTCCTTGTCTGATTCTATTCAGACAAATACTCCTCTTTAGGAGATCCAGGACAGGTTTAAGGTTCTTAAGTTAGCCAATTCCTTTATCATGGATGCTTCTTTACAAGTCATTATGTTGGGAGCAAAAATCTCTGGAGCCTTATGGTTGAAGTCCTGGTTTGCAGATGTTTCATCTAAGTCCAAACTCTTGGCAATCCTTACAAGGGTAAGACCTTGTTTGGGCCTGACTTAGCTGAAATAATTTCTGATATTACAGGAGGAAAGGGATCTTTTCTCCCTCAGGATAAGAAGAATAAGCAGAAAGGACATCAGAGTAATTTTAGTTACTTTCGTAACTTTAGAGGTAAACCCTCTCCTTCCTCCTCCAAACAGGAAGAATCCAAGTCTTGCTGGAATCCTGGTCAGTCTTGGAACAAAGGGAAGGATTCTAAGAAACCAGCAGCTGATTCCAAGTCAGCATGAAGGGTCGGCCCCCAAACCAGGAGCGGATGCAGTAGGGGGCAGACTTTCTCAATTCGCTCAAGCCTGGATACGGGATGATCCGGATTCCTGGGCAGTGGACATTGTATCCCAGGGGTACAAAATAGAATTCAAGACTTTGACTCCCAGAGGCAGGTTTCTTCTCTCAAGATTATCTGTAGACCAGATAAAGAGAGAGGCATTATTAAATTGAGTCAAGGATCTTTCTGCCCTGGGAGTAATAGTTCCAGTTCTTCCGCAGAAACAGTGTCTGGGATTCTACTCAAATTTGTTTGTGGTTCCCAAAAAAGAGGGAACTTTCACACCAAGTTTAGACCTGAAATGTCTAAACAAGTTCCACAGATTACCGTCCTTCAAGATGGAAACTATACGTTCTATTCTACCCTTCAATATATGCAGGTAATTGGTCTGATAGTAGCTTCCATGGACATCATCCCCGTTCGCTTGGTTCCATCTCAGAGCTCTGCAGTTATGCATGCTAAGAAAATGGAATGGGGACTATGCGGATCTGTCTCTGCAAATAGATCTGGATCAGGCGACAAGATACTCTCTTCCGTGGTGATTGTCTCAGGAACATCTCTCCCAGGTAACTTGCTTCTGCAAACCTTCCTGGAGGATTGTGACCATGGATGCCAGACTGCTTGGTTGGGGAGCAGTCTGGGGCTCGTTGAAAGCTCAGGGTCTATGGACTTGGGAGGAGTCAGATCTACCCATAACATACTAGAGCTGAGAGCGATCTTCAATGCTCTACTGGCCTGGCCTCAGTTAGCTTCAGCCCGGTTTATTAGGTTCCAGTTGGACAACATAACGTTGGTGGCATACATCAACCACCAGGGAGGAACTCAGAGTTCCTTGGCCATGACAGAGGTGACCTGAATTATTCAGTGGGCGGAGACCCACAACTGCTGTCTATCTGTGATCCACATTCCAGGAGTGGACAATTGGGAAGCGGATTTTCTGAACCGACAGACTTTTCATCCCGGGAAGTGGGAACTTCATCCGGAGATGTTTTCCAGCTTGACCCTCAAATGGGCGTGGCCGGAGCTGGATTTCATGGCATCTCAGCCGAATGCCAAGCTTCCGAGGTAAGGTTTGAGGTCAGGGTCCCTTCCTTCATCCAAATCTCATTTCTCTGAAGCTGACTGCTTGGAGATTGAACACCTAACTTTATCTAAGCATGGGTTGTCAGAATTTGTTATTGAGACCTTGATCCCGGCTCATAAGCCTGGGACAAGAAGGATTTACCATAAGATATGGCGTAAATATCTGTATTGGTTTGAATCCAGAGAGTACTCTTGGAGTAGAGTCAAGATTCCTAATGTTTTGTCTTTTCTCCAGGAGGGTCTGGAGAAGGATTTGTCATAGGGTGACCATATGGCCGCTTTAAGAAGGGACAAATATGAAAAATACATATGTTAGGGCTGTTTTCAAGGTTGTTTAAAGAAATGGTTTGTATAAGAACCCTAACATATGTATTTTTCATATGTGTCCCTTTTTAAAGCAGCAATATGGTCACCCTAGTTTGTCAGCAAGTTCTCTGAAGGGTCAGATTTCTGCCTTGTCTATTTTGTTGCACAAGTGTCTGGCAGATGTGCCAGACATGCAATCCTTTTGTTAGGCCTTGGTCAGAATCAGGCCTGTGTTTAAACCTGTTACTCCCTCCCTGGAGTCTAAACCTTGTTCTTAAAGTTTTACAGCAGGCTCCGTTGAGCCTATGCATTCCTTAGATATTAAGATGTTATCTTGGAAGGTTTTGTTTCTTGTTGCCATTTCTTCTGCTGGGAAAATCTCTGAACTCTCGGCGATGCAGTGTGATTCCCCTTATCTTATCTTTCATTCTGATAAGGTGGTTCTGCATACTAATGGCTAGATTTAGAGTTTGGCGTTAGCCGTCAAAACCAGCGTTAGAGGCTCCTAACGCTGGTTTTGGGCTACCGCTGGTATTTAGAGTCAGTCAGGAAAGGATCTAATGCTCATTTTGCAGCTGTGACTTTTCCATACCGCAGATCACCCTACGCCATTTGCGTATCCTATCTTTTCAATGGGATCTTTCTAACGCCGGTATTTAGAGTCGTGGCTGAAGTGAGCGTTAGAAATGTAGCGACAAAACTCCAACCGCAGAAAAAAGCCAGGAGTTAAGAGCTTTCTGGGCTAACGCCGGTTCATAAAGCTCTTAACTACTGTGCTCTAAAGTACACTAACACCCATAAACTACCTATGTACCCCTAAACCGAGGCCCCCCCCACATCGCCGCCACTCTAATAAATTTTTTAACCCCTATTCTGCCGACCGCACACCGCCGCAACCTACATTATCCCTATGTACCCCTAATTTGCTGCCCCTAACACCGCCGACCCCTATATTATATTTATTAACCCCTAATCTGCCACCCCCCAACGCCGCCACCTACCTACAATTATTAACCCCTAATCTGCCGACCGGACCTCACCGCTACTCTAATAAATGTATTAACCCCTAAAGCTAAGTCTAACCCCTAACACTAACACCCCCTAAATTAAATATAATTTTAATCTAACGAAATTAATTAACTCTTATTAAATAAATTATTCCTATTTAAAGCTAAATACTTACCAGTAAAATAAATCCTAATATAGCTACAATATAAATTATAATTATATTATAGCTATTTTAGGATTAATATTTATTTGACAGGCAACTTTGTAATTATTTTAACCAGGTACAATAGCTATTAAATAGTTAAGAACTATTTAATAGCTACCTAGTTAAAATAAGTACAAAATTACCTGTAAAATAAATCCTAACCTAAGTTACAATTAAACCTAACACTACACTATCAATAAATTAATAAAATAAAATACCTACAATTACCTACAATTAAACCTAACACTACACTATCAATACATTAATTAAATACAATATCTAAAATTAATACAATGAAATAAACTAACTAAAGTACAAAAAATAAAAAAGAACTAAGTTACAAAAAATAATTTTTTTTTTACAAACATCAGAAAAATATTACAACAATTTTAAACTAATTACACCTACAATTATTAACCCCTAATCTGCCGACTGGACCTCACCGCTACTCTAATAAATGTATTAACCCCTAAAGCTAAGTCTAACCATAACCCTAACACCCCCCTAAATTAAATATAATTTAAATCTAACGAAATAAATCAACTCTTATTAAATAAATTATTTAAAGCTAAATGCTTACCTGTAAAATAAATCCTAATATAGCTACAATATAAATTATAATTATATTGTAGCTATTTTAGGATTAATATTTATTTTACAGGCAACTTTGTATTTATTTTAACCAGGTACAATAGCTATTAAATAGTTAAGAACTATTTAATAGCTACCTAGTTAAAATAATTACAAAATTACTTGTAAAATAAATCCTAACCTAAGTTACAATTAAACCTAACACTACACTATCAATAAATTAATTAAATAAAATACCTACAATTATCTACAAGTAAACCTAACACTACACTATCAATAAATTAATTAAATACAATACCTACAAATAAATACAATGAAATAAACTAACTAAAGTACAAAAAATAAAAAAGAACTAAGTTACAAAAAATAAAAAAATATTTACAAACATTAGAAAAATATTACAACAATTTTAAGCTAATTACACCTACTCTAAGCCCCCTAAAAAAATAACAAAGCCCCCCAAAATAAAAAAATGCCCTACCCTATTCTAAAATTAAATAGAAAAGCTCTTTTACCTTACCAGCCCTTAAAAGGGCCTTTTGCGGGGCATGCCCCAAAGAATTCAGCTCTTTTGCCTGGAAAAAAAAAACATACAATACCCCCCCAACATTACAACCCACCACCCACATACCCCTAATCTAACCCAAACCCCCCTTAAATAAACCTAACACTAAGCCCCTGAAGAGCTTCCTACCTTATCTTCACCACGCCGGGTATCACCGATCCGTCCAGGCTCCGATGTCTTGATCCAAGCCCAAGCGGGGGCTGAAGACGTCCATCCTCCGGCTGAAGTCTTGATCCAAGCGGGGGCTGAAGATGTCCATGATCTGGCTGAAGAGGTCCATCATCAGGCAGAAGTCTTCATTCTATCCGGGCAGAAGAGGAGATCTGGACCGGCAAACATCTTCATCCAAGCGGCATCTTCTATCTTCTTCCATCTGATGACGAGCGGCTCCATCTTCAAGACCTCTGGCGCACATCCATCCTCTTCTTCCGACGTCCTAAAACAGAATGAAGGTTCCTTTAAGGGACGTCATCCAAGATGGCGTCCCTCGAATTCCGATTGGCTGATAGGATTCTATCAGCCAAGCGGAATTAAGGTAGGAATATTCCTACCTTAATTCCTACCTTAATTCCTACCTTAATTCAGATTGGCTGATAGAATCCTATCAGCCAATCGGAATTAGAGGGACGCCATCGTGGATGACGTCCCTTAAAGGAACCTTCATTCTGTTTTAGGACATCGGAAGAAGAGGATGGATCCGCGCCGGAGGTCTTGAAGATGGAGCCGCTCGTCATCTGATGGAAGAAGATAGAAGATGCCGCTTGGATGAAGATGTTTGCCGGTCCGGATCTCCTCTTCTGCCCGGATAGGATGAAGACTTCTGCCCGATGATGGACCTCTTCAGCCGGATCATGGACATCTTCAGCCCCCGCTTGGATCAAGACTTCAGCCAGAGTATGGACATCTTCAGCCCCCGCTTGGGCTTGGAACAAGACATCGGAGCCTGGACGGATCGGTGATACCCGGCGTGGTGAAGATAAGGTAGGAAGATCTTCAGGGGCTTAGTGTTAGGTTTATTTAAGGGGATTTGGGTAAGATTAGGGGTATGTGGGTGGTGGGTTGTAATGTTGGGGGGGGGGTATTGTATGTTTTTTTTCCAGGCAAAAGAGCTGAATTCTTTGGGGCATGCCCCTCAAAAGGCCCTTTTAAGGGCTGGTAAGGTAAAAGAGCTTTTCTATTTTAATTTTAGAATAGGGTAGGGCATTTTTTTATTTTGGGGGGCTTTGTTATTTTATTAGGGGGCTTAGAGTAGGTGTAATGAGCTTAAAATTGTTGTAATATTTTTCTAATGTTTGTAAATATTTTTTAATTTTTTGTAACTTAGTTCTTTTTTATTTTTTTGTACTTTAGTTAGTTTATTTTATTGTATTTATTTGTAGGTATTGTATTTAATTAATTTATTGATAGTGTAGTGTGTAGGTTTAATTGTAGATAATTGTAGGTATTTTATTTAATTAATTTATTGATAGTGTAGTGTTAGGTTTAATTGTAACTTAGGTTAGGATTTATTTTACAGGTAATTTTGTAAATATTTTAACTAGGTAGCTATTAAATAGTTCTTAACTATTTAATAGCTATTGTACCTGGTTAAAATAAATACAAAGTTGCCTGTAAAATAAATATTAATCCGAAAATAGCTACAATATAATTATAATTTATATTGTAGCTATATTAAGATTTATTTTACAGGTAGGTATTTAGCTTTAAATATGATTAATTTATTTAATAAGAGTTAATTTATTTTGTTAGATTTAAATTATATTTAACTTAGGGGGGTGTTAGGGTTAGGGTTAGACTTAGCTTTAGGGGTTAATACATTTATTAGAATAGCGGCGAGGTCCGGTCGGCAGATTAGGGGTTAATAATTGTAGGTAGGTAGCAGCGACGTTGGGGGCGGCAGATTAGTGGTTAATAAATATAATATAGGGGTCGGCGGTGTTAGGGGCAGCAGATTAGGGGTACATAGGTATAATGTAGGTTGCGGCGGTGTACGGAGCGGCAGATTAGGGGTTAAAAAAATATGCAGGGGTCATCGATAGCGGGGGCGGCAGATTAGGGGTTAATAAGTGTAAGGTTAGGGGTGTTTAGACTCAGGGTACATGTTAGGGTGTTAGGTGTAGACTTAGAAACTGTTTCCCCATAGGAAACAATGGGGTTACGTTTGGAGCTGAACGCTGCTTTTTTGCAGGTGTTAGGTTTTTTTCAGCTCAAACTGCCCCATTGTTTCCTATGGGGGAATCGTGCACGAGCACGTTTTTGAAGCTGGCCGCGTCCGTAAGCAACGCTGGTATTGAGAGTTGCAGTGGCGGTAAATTATGCTCTACGCTCCCTTTTTGGAGCCTAACGCAGCCATTCTGTGAACTCTAAATACCAGCTGTATTTAAAAGGTGCAGGGGAAAAAAAGCCAGCGTTAGCTACGCGGGTCGTTACCGACAAAACTCTAAATCTAGCCGTAAGTTAGGATTCCTTCCTAAAGTTGTTTCAGATAGGACTATAAATCAGGAAATCGTTGTTCCTTCTTTGTGTCCTAATCCTTCTTCTCATAAGGAGCATTTGCTGCAGAACCTTGATGTGGTGCGTGCACTGAAATTCTACTTGCAGGCGACTAAGGACTTTCGCCAGTCTTCTGCTTTGTTTGTTTCTCTGGGAAACACAAGGGTTCAGAAAGCTAATGGCTACTTCTTTCGCTCTGGCTGAAGAGTATAATTCATTTGGCCTATAAAACTGCTTCACAGCAGCCTCTTGAGAGAATCACGGCTCATTCTACGAGGGCTGTTTCTTCTTCCTGGGCTTTCAAAAATTAAGCTTCTGTGGAACAAATTTGCAAGGCTGCAACTTGGTCCTCTTTGCATACTTTTTCTAAATTTTCTAAATATAATACTTTTTGCTTTGGCTTCGGCTTCCTTTGGGAGAAAGGTTCTTCAAACAGTGGTGCCTTCTGTTTAGGTTGCCTGTCTTGTCCCTCCCTTATCATCTGTTTCCTCTAGCTTGGGTATTGATTCCCAATAGTAATTGATGATGATCCGAAAGAAAATGTAATTTATGCTTACCTGATACATTTATTTATTTCTTGACACGGTGAGTCCACGGCCCACCCAGTTTTTCAGACAGTTTTTTTGGTATATAAACCTCAGGCACCTCTGCACCTTGTGTTATTTTTTTTTTCTCCTTTCCCTTGGTCGAATGACTGGGGTTTGTGGGAAGGGAGGTTATAATTAACAGCTTTGCTGTGGTGCTCTTTGCCTCCTCCTGCTGGCCAGGAGTGATATTCCCAACAGCAATTGATGATGATCCGTGGACTCACCTTGTCAAGAAAGAAATACATTTATCAGGTAAGCATAAATATAGTTTTTGACCATATTGGATAATATTATAAAACAATGTCACCAAACAGATACACATACTACATAGATATTTAAATGCACATAGATGAATTACATCTTTGAATATAAACATATTTGAAATGTAGATGTATTGGCAACAATGCTTCTAGTAAAAGTTATCACTGTTTTAGTGTTAACATTTTTCTCTGAACGTGCATGTGAAGCATAGCTAGATATTCTCAGTGCACCAACTTTACTTAAATACTCTTTTGAAACAGATATAGATTTTATTAGAATCATTTTTGCCAATAACTCAGTAGTAAATAATATCTATAATATACATGCTGCTCTGTATAATGGTTTGAAAGATGGATGGAAGGATGGACGGACCTCCAACCTGAGCTAATAAAAGGCTTCCCAGCATTAGGATAGTACACATTTTGCTTGTGCGGGAGAGATAAATAGTGCTCCACTCATCTCCCCACTCTTGCTAGAGCTTTGAAACCATCTGTAATTTAGAGGTTTGGAAGTTATAAAGTATATAATATAACATTGTTGGTTGTGCAAAGCTGGGGAATGGGCAGTAAAGGCATTATCTATCTTTTTAAACAATAAAATTTTTCAAGTAGGCTGTCCCTTTGTGATAATAGAAGTAAATTGGAAATGTATTAAAGTGTCAGTAAACTTTAAAATTAATGTTATATTATATTCTACACATAGTGCAGAATTATATAACATTTATATTAGCCAAACATTAATAAAACATAATTTGTCCTATTCATTTTTTAAAAAAGCGCTGTTTCCCAGACCCGCTCTCTGCTCTGTCACAGGAGCGAGCTGCACTTAGTCTTATGGCGTGGTCGGGCTGGGCTGTGACTATACAGCTGGCCAGATGCGCTGAGTAAATATAACGGACCCGCTCAGCATAGAGCAGAGAGCGGGTCTGTGAAACAGTGTTTTTTTTAAAAAAAAGAATAGGGGAAATTATGTTTAATAATGTTTGGCTAATATAATGTTATATAATTCTGCACTATGTGCAGAATTATATAAAATTATTTTTAAGGTTACTGTCCTTTTAAAGGAGAGAAGTATTTAGGGCTATAGGTACTTTTTGACACTTTTAACAATTTGGTCCATTTAGGTCATGTAAATCAGGGTATAGCTGAGAATGGCTAAATAAATCGTATAATAAATTATTTAATTTATTCTTGATATATTAAAGCAGGATTTGCAATTCTCTTGTCCAATAGTTACTTTTTTTTTAACGGCTGCATCTAATGTGCATTACTGATTATAGATCGTGTACACTATAGGAACAAAACAAATGTGCATATTCTCGTTCAAGATAATCTTTTGCTATGGAATAAATAGTGAAATTAAAGGTTGATCACCTATTAGAAAGGGCTTTAGTTACTAACATTGTGCATACTAAATGCATTTTGTAATGTTTGTTCTCATACTCATAAGAGAAGAAAATCATTACATTGTGGTCATAAAAATATCCCCTATAGCCATTCATTAACTAGAAAAACTGATACCAAAGATGCAAATGATTTAATGTGAACACAAAAGAAAGCATAATGAAAGTCGTTATCTTTTTCACATTCATAATTTACATGCATTAACCTGATATGCAAAATGACTAAATGAAATGTATATTCTGTTCTACAAATGCTTGCATTGATAATAGCCTAATGATTCACACTTGAAGTGATATACTATTTCAACAATGGGGTTATTTCACAAACATCTGCAATAAATATACTGAGATTTACAAGTGTTTTCTTTACACATTTGTCAGTCTCTTTCTGATTTAGTTTGTATTTAAAGGGATATTAAACACACATTGGAAGCTGCATAATGCCAGGGGCCGAACTACCATTGGTGCAGCAGGTGCCCAAGTGTTGGGAGGGCATAGCAGCCAGTCTATAAATAGTGAGTGCAGAATGTGTACAATCCTTATGCAGGGGAGCCTTTTATTAGTGCAGGTTGCAGGCCATCTATCTAATATCTATCTATCTATCTATCTATCTATCTATCTATCTATCTATCTATCTATCTATCTATCATCTATCTATTATCATCTATCTATCTATCTATCTATTACTATATCTATCATCAATCTATCTATCTATCTATCATCTATTATCTATCATCTATCAATCATATATCTATCATCTATCTATCTATCATCTATCTATCATCTATCTATCTATCATCTATCTATCTATCTATCATCTATCATCTATCTATCTATCCATCTATCTATCTATCTATCTATCTATCATCTATCTATCTATCTATCTATCCTATCTATCTATCTATCTATCTATCTATCTATCTATCATCTATCTATCATTTATCTATCTATCTATCATCTATCTATCTATCTATCTATTTATCTATTATCAATCTATCTATCTATCTATCATCTATCTATCTATCTATCTTTCTATCATCTATCTATCCTCAAATCATCATACAGAGCAGCATGTCCTGTATATTATTACTATTACCATTAATGTACCTTCATATCTGAGAATTTTGCAATGAATAATGCCGGTTTGTTTTGTTAAGCGCCGACTCATCTTAGGGAATGATAATTAAAAAGTTAGGTAAAAAGACATATATTCCTTTCTGATATCAATCTAAGAGCTAAATGTAAATATTAGACATGTGCAGAGTTCCCTCTAAGGCCAGTTTTGTGTGAGACCCAGCAGTGAAACAGTTCATTAGAAAACCACACCCTTCAATAAGCAAATAATGCACAATACAGACTGCAAGGTATGGTTCTCTTAACTGTTTCACTGCTGGGTCGCACACAAAAAACTGTCCTTAGAGGGAACACTGGACATGAGCATTTGGCAGTTAGCTGTCGAATGCGGAAGAAGAAGCCACTCACATTGTCCGGCTCTTTTCGGAGCTGTATTTTTGTTTGTGAAAGTGAAGCACACTAAGATCTGTGCAAAATCCATATTTTAGTGTGTCGCACTAGAAAAAATCCAGCCTCGAAAAGATGTGAATGCCATGAGTGGCATTTGGCAGTTTAACAAAAACTATGGAATGCTCATGCCTAGTAAATATATATTTATGTATATTTAATGCAAAGAATGCTTTTCATATCACACACATGTAAAACTGATATTCTACTTTACAAAAGGAGAGTGACAAGAGAGACCAAGTGAGGGAGAGAGGGAAAAAAACACTAATTCACAGAAAAGTAGATAACAATCAGCTAGATTACGAGTTTTAGCGCTATAGGGTAATTAACGACTGCAACATTTTCAACGTTATTTCACCTCCTATAGCGCTGCTATTACAGGTTTTAAAAAAGCAGGCTTGTGCGGCAATATGTGGCGTTAAGCTCCATACCACACCGAAATCAAGCAACTGCTTTGACTGTGCTCGTGCATGATTTCCCCATAGACATCAATGGGGAGAGCCGGCAAAAAAAGCCTCACATCTGCGATCCGCGGAAAGAAAAGCTCTGTAACTCAGGCCCCATTGATGTCTATGGGGAAAAGAAAAAGTTACGTTTAAACCTAAACACCCTAATATAAACCCCACGTCCTAAACACCCCTAATCTGCTGCCCCTTAACATCGCCACCACCTACATAATGTTATTAACCCCCTAATCTACTGCCGTAACATCGCCGCCACCTACATTATCGTTATTAACCCCTAATCTGCTGCCCCGAATATCGCTGCCACCTACATTACATATATTAACACCCCTAATCTGCTGCCCCTAACATCACTGCCACTTGATTACACTTATTAACCTCTAATCTGCCGCCCCCAATGTCGTCGCCCACAATACTAAAGTTATAACCTCTAAACCTAACCCTAACCTCTAAGCCTAACCCTAGCACCTCCTAACTTAAATATAATTAAAATAAATCTAAATAAAACTACATTTATTAACTAAATAATTCCTATTTAAAACTAAATACATACTTACCCTGTAAAATAAAGCCTAAGCTACCTACCAAAATAACTAATAGAGGCCTCTAGATTTGGAGATTTGGCAATAGCCGTGTGAAAACCAGCGGTTAGAGGCTCCTAATGCTGGTTTTAGCGCTACTCAGGTATTTAGAGTCACTCAAAATAGTCTAACGCTCAACTTTTTCAGCCGCGACTTTTCCATACCGCAGATCCCCTTACGTCAATCTGCGTATCCTATCTTTTCATGGGATCTTTCTAACTCCGGTATTTAGAGTCGTGGCTGAAGTGAGCGTTAGAAATCTAACGACCAAAACTCCAGCCGAGGGAAAAAAGTCCAGTAGTTAAGTGCTTTCTGGGCTAACGCCGGTTCATAAAGCTCTTAAACTACTGTGCTCTAAAGTACACTAACACCCATAAACTACCTATGTTACCCCCTAAACTGAGGCCCCCCCCCACATCGCCGCCACTCGATTAAATTTTATTTACCCCTAATCTGCCGACCGCCACCTACGTTATACTTATGTACCCCTAATCTAGTGCCCCTAACACGCCGACCCCTGTATTATATTTATCAACCCCTAATCTGCCCCCCACAACGTCGCCGCCAGCTACCTACAATAATTAACCCCTAATCTGCCGACCGCAAAGCGCCGCCACCTACATTATAGCTATGTACCCCTAATCTGCTGCCCCTAACACCGCCGACCCCCTATATTATATTTATTAACCCCTAATCTGCCCCCCACAATGTCGCCTCCACCTGCCTACACTTATTAACCCCTAATCTGCGAGTGGACCGCACAGCTACTATCCTAATCCGCCTCACTAACCCTATAATAAATAGTATTAACCCCTAATCTGCCCTCCCTAACATCGCCAACACCTAACTTCAATTATTAACCCCTACTCTGCCGACCGGAGCTCACCGCTATTCCAATAAATGTATTAACCCCTAAAGCTAAGTCTAACCCTAACACTAACACCCCCCCTAAGTTAAATATAATTTTAATCTAACGAAATTAATTAACTCTTATTAAATAAATTATTCCTATTTAAAGCTAAATACTTACCTGTAAAATAAACCCTAATATAGCTACAATATAACGAATAATTACATTGTAGCTATTTTAGGATAATATTTATTTTACAGGCAACTTTGTAATTATTTTAACCAGGTACAATAGCTATATAATAGTTAAGAACTATTTAATAGCTAAAATAGTTAAAATAATTACAAATTTACTGTAAAAATAAATCCTAACCTAAGTTACAATTAAACCTACCACTACACTATACCAAAATAACAAAATGCCCTACCCTATTCTAAATTACTACATTTCAAAGCTCTTTTACCTTACCAGCCCTGAACAGGGCCCTTTGCGGGCATGCCCCAAGAAATTCAGCTATTTTGCCTGTAAAAAAAAACATACAATACCCCCCCCAACATTACAACCCAACCACCCACATACCCCTAATCTAACCCAAACCCCCCATAAATAAACCTAACACTAAGCCCCTGAAGATCTTCCTACCTTGTCTTCACCCTACCAGGTTCACTGATCCATCCTGAAGAGATCCTCCGATGTCCTGATCCAAGCCCAAGCAGGGGGCTGAAGAGGTCCATGATCTGGCTGAAGTCTTCATCAAAGCGGGAGCTGAAGAGGTCCATGATCCGGATGAAGATCGGAACAGCCAATAGAATGCAAGCTCAATCTGATTGGCAGATCGAATCAGCCAATCGGATTGAACTTAATTCTGATTGGCTGATTCCATCAGCCAATCCAGAATATTCCTACCTTAATTCCGATTGGCTGATAGAATCCTATCAGCCAATCGGAATTTGAGGGACGCCATCTTGGATGACGTCCCTTAAAGGAACCGTCATTCGGCTAGTAGGCGTCGGGAGAAGAGGATGTTCCGCGTCAGGAGGTCTGCAAGATGGATCCGGAAGAAAGAAGATTGAAGATGCCGTTGATAGAAAGACTTCATCCGGATCATGGACCTCTTCAGCTCCCGCTTGGATGAAGACTTCATCCGGATCATGGACCTCTTCAGCTCCCCGCATGGATGAAGACTTCAGCCGGATCATGGACCTCTTCAGCTCCCGCTTGGATGAAGAAATCAGCCGGATCATGGACCTCTTCAGCCCCCCGCTTGGGCTTGGATCAGGACATCGGAGGAGCTCCTTCAGGATGGATCGGTGAACCTGGTAGGGTGAAGACAAGGTAGGAAGATCTCAGGGGCTTAGTGTTAGGTTTATTTAAGGGGGTTTGGGTTAGGATTAGGGGTATGTGGGTGGTGGGTTTGTAATGTTGGGGGGGGGGTATTGTATGTTTTTATTTACAGGCAAAAGAGCTGAATTTCTTGGGGCATGCCCCGCAAAGGGCCCTGTTCAGGGCTGGTAAGGTAAAAGAGCTTTGAAATGTAGTAATTTAGAATAGGGTAGGGCATTTTGTTATTTTGGGGGTCTTTGTTATTTTATTAGGGGGGCTTAGAGTAGGTGTAATTAGTTTAAAATTGTTGTAATATTTTTCTTATGTTTGTAAATATTTTTTATTTTTTGTAACTTAGTTCTTTTTTATTTTTTGTACTTTAGTTAGTTTATTTCATTGTAGTTATTGTAGGAATTGTATTAAATTTATTTATTGATAGTGTGAGTGTTAGGTTTAATTGTAGGTAATTGTAGGTATTTTATTTAATTAATTTAATGATAGTATAGTGTTAGGTTTAATTGTAACTTAGGTTAGGATTTATTTTACAGGTAATTTTGTTATTATTTTAACTAGGTAACTATTAAATAGTTCTTAACTATTTAATAGCTATTGTAACCTGGTTAAAATAATTACAAAGTTGCCTGTAAAATAAATATTAATCCTAAAATAGCTACAATGTAATTATAATTTATATTGTAGCTATATTAGGAATTTATTTACAGGTAAGTATTTAGCTTTAAATAGGAATAATTTATTTAATAAGAGTTAATTAATTTCGTTAGATTAAAATTATATTTAACTTTAGGGGGGGTGTTAGTGTTAGGGTTAGACTTAGCTTTAGGGGTTAATACAATTTATTGTGTAGCGGTGAGCTCCGGTCGGCAGATTAGGGGTTAATGTTTGAAGTTAGGTGTCGGCGATGTTAGGGAGGGCAGATTAGGGGTTAATACTATTTATTATAGGGTTAGTGATGCGGATTAGGGGTTAATAACTTTATTATAGTAGCGCTCAGGTCCGCCTCGGCAGATAGGGGTTAATAAGTGTAGGCAGGTGGAGGCGACGTTGAGGGGGGCAGATTAGGGGTTAATAAATATAATATAGGGGTTGGCGGTGTTAGGGGCAGCAGATTAGGGTACATAAGGATAATGTAAGTAGCGGCAGTTTACGGAGCGGCAGATTAGGGGTTAAAAAATAATATGCAGGGGTCAGCGATAGCGGGGGCGGCAGATTAGGGGTTAATAAGTGTAAGGTTAGGGGTGTTTAGACTCGGGGTACATGTTAGAGTGTTAGGTGCAGACGTAGGAAGTGTTTCCCCATAGCAAACAATGGGGCTGCGTTAGGAGCTGAACGCTGGCTTTTTTTGCAGGTGTTAGGTTTTTTTTCAGCTCAAAACAGCCCCATTGTTTCCTATGGGGGAATCGTGCACGAGCACGTTTTTGAAGGCTGGCCGCTTGCGTAACCAACTCTGGTATCGAGAGTTGAAGCTGCGTTAAAAATGCTCTACGCTCCTTTTTTGGAGCCTAACGCAGCCCTTTTTGTGGACTCTCAATACCAGAGTTATTTTTATGGTGCGGCCAGAAAAAAGCCGGCGTTAGCTACGCGGGTCGTTACCGACAAAACTCTAAATCTAGGCCAGAGTTTGTTAAATAGTTTATTAAATAGTTATTAACTATTTACTTACTACCTACTTAATATAAATACAAAGTTACCTGTAAAATAAAATCTAACCTGCCTTACACTAAAACCTAACATTACAATAAAAATAAATAAATTAAATTAATAAAATACAATTTACTAAATTACAAAAAAAATAAACAAACAAATTACAAAAAATAAAAAACGAAATTATCAAAAATAAAAACAAATTACTCCTAATCTAATAGTCCTATCAAAATAAAAAAAGCCCCCCAAAATAAAAAAACCCTAAACTACACTAAACTGCCAATGACCCTAAAAGGGCCTTTTGTGGGGCAGAAATCAGCTCTTTTACCTGTACAAAAAAATACAAACACCCCCAACAGTAAAACCCACCACCTACCCAGCCAAACCCCCAAATAAAAAACCTATCTAAATAAACCTAACTAAATTGCCCTGAAAAGGGCATTTGGATGAGCATTGCCCTTAAAAGGGCATTTAGCTCTTTTACATTGCCCAAAACCCTAACCTAAAAAAAAAACCCACGCAAAAAAACCCTTAAAAAAACCTAACACTAACCCGCCGACGATCCACATACAGGTATCGAAAGTCCGGACATCCATCCTCATCCAGCCGGCAAAGTCCTCATCCAAGCGGAAAGAAGTCTTCATCCAGACGGCATCTTCTATCTTCATCCATCCGGCGCGGAGCGGGCCCCATCTTCAAGACATCCGGCGCAGAGCATCCTCTTCTTACGGTCGTCGCTGTCAACTGAACGTTCCCTTTAAGTGACGTCATCCAAGATGGCTTCCCTTACATTCCTATCGGTTGAAGATTTCTATCAACCAATAGGAATTAAAGGGGAAAAAATCCAATTGGCTGTTGAAAACAGCCAATAGGATTGAGCTTTCATCCTATTGGCTGATTCAATCAGCCAATAAGATTGAGCTCTCATTCTATTGGCTGATTGGAACAGCCAATAGAATGAGAGCTCAATCCAATTGGCTGATTGGATCAGCCAATAGGATGAAAGCTCTAAACACCCCTAATCTGCTGCCCCCCGACATCGCCGACATCTACATAAAGTTATTACCCCTAATCTGCTGCTCCCATTATCGTCGCCACCGAAATAAAGTTATTAACCCCTAATCTGCCGCTCCCGATATCACTGCCACTATAATAAAGTTATTAACCCTATTCCCCGCACCCAAACATCGCTGACACTATAATAAAGATATTAACCCCTATCTCCAACACTAAATAAACCTATTAACCCCTAAACCCGCCAGCCCCCAACACCGCAAAACACTAATTAAACTATTAACCCCTAAACCTAACAACCCCTGGCGGCGGGGTCCAGGAGTGTCAGGATAGGGGTTAAATATTTTAGTATAAGTGGCGGTGTTTAGTGACAGGGTATAAATAAAGTTGGTAAAAAGCCGAATAGACGTGAGATCGATGACTGCTAGTTAACAGTCCGATGCTCATCGCCCCGTACTTGGTGCACGGCTTATTGCTGGCTTTTTTTTTTCTAAATATGGAGATCGTATTCAGGTCTGCGGCTGCGATGTTTAAGGTTTTTTTTGGGTGGGTTTTATTTTAGTGTAGAGTCTGGGCAGTAAAAGAGCTAAATGCCCATACAAATGCCCTTTCACAGCAATGGGGAGCTTATGTTATTTAAAAAAAGTATATAAATAAAACCATGTTAATTTTGCAGAACTGGGGAATGGGTAATAAAGGGATTATTTATCTTTTTAAACAATAAAAATTCTGGAGTAGACTGTCCCTTTAAAGCTTGTCTGGACAAGACTGCATGAGTAAAATCCAACATTTAGTGCTTACCTGTCCCTACCATCTATGATAGTAATTTTTATGTTGGGACTGTACAGGGGACAATGGATACATGAATGATTAGAACCCCCATAAATAAGTGTAACAAAGGAGATTAATTAGTAAAACAATATTGCTCCACCACATCCTGCACCTTTTTTGGTGTAAAATAACATGAATAAATGAATTTCATCTTTCTTCTGTTAAGTGTGATCAGTCCACGGGTCATCATTACTTCTGGGATATTACTCCTCCCCAACAGGAAGTGCAAGAGGATTCACCCAGCAGAGCTGCATATAGCTCCTCCCCTCTACGTCACTCCCAGTCATTCTCTTGCACCCAACGACTAGATAGGATGTGTGAGAGGACTATGGTGATTATACTTAGTTTTATATCTTCAATCAAAAGTTTGTTATTTTAAAATAGCACCGGAGTGTGTTATTACCTCTCTGGCAGAGTTTGAAGAAGAATCTACCAGAGTTTTTGCTATGATTTTAGCCGGAGTAGTTAAGATCATATTGCTGTTCTCGGCCATCTGAGGAGTGAGGTAAACTTCAGATCAGGGGACAGCGGGCAGATGAATCTGCATAGAGGTATGTAGCAGTTTTATTTTCTGACAATGGAATTGATGAGAAAATCCTGCCATACCGATATAATGTCATGTATGTATACTTTACACTTCAGTATTCTGGGGAATGGTACTTCACTAGAATTACACTGTAAGAAATACATAAAGCTGTTTAATAACTAGAGATTATGTTTAACGTTTTTGCTGGAATGTAAAATCGTTTTCATTTGCTGAGGTACTGTGTGAATAAATGTTTGGGCACTATTTTTCCACTTGGCAGTTGCTTAATCTGTTTTTCTGACAGTTTCTGTTCTCCCTCACTGCTGTGTGTGAGGGGGAGGGGCCGTTTTTTGGCGCTTTTTCTATGCATCAAATATTTCAGTCAGCAACTCATTGTATTCCCCTGCATGATCCGGTTCATCTCTACAGAGCTCAGGGGTCTTCAAACTTATTTTGAGGGAGGTAATTTCTCTCAGCAGAGCTGTGAGAATTATAGTTTGACTGAGATAAAAAACGTTTATTCTGTAATTTGTTCCTGCTTTCAGAATTTGTTATCTTTGCTAATGGGATTAAACCTTTGCTAAAGTTGTGTTGTTTACAAGGATTGAGGCTATAACTGTTTCAATTTATTAATTTTCAACTGTCATAGATCTTCTGTGCTTCTTAAAGGCACAGTACATTTTAATATTATTCTAATTGAATTGTATTTCCAAGTTGCAAGTTTATTTGCTAGTGTGTTAAGCATGTCTGATTCAGAGGATGATACCTGTGTCATTTGTTGCAATGCCAAAGTGGAGCCCAATAGAAATTTATGTACTAACTGTATTGATGCTACTTTAAATAAAAGTCAATCTGTACAAATTGAACAAATTTCACCAAACAACGAGGGAGAGTTATGCCGACTAACTCGCCTCACGTGTCAGTACCTACATCTCCCGCTCAGAGGGAGGTGCATGATATTGTAGCGCCGAGTACATCTGGGCGGCCATTACAAATCACATTACAGGATATGGCTACTGTTATGACTGAGGTTTTGGCTAAATTACCAGAACTAAGAGGTAAGCGTGATCACTCTGGGGTGAGAACAGAGTGCGCTGATAATATTAGGACCATGTCAGACACTGCGTCACAGGTGGCAGAACATAAGGACGGAGAACTTCATTCTGTGGGTGACGGTTCTGATCCAAACAGACTGAATTCAGATATTTCAAATTTAAATTTAAACAGGGAAAACCTCCGTGTATTACTAGGGGAGGTGTTAGCGGCTCTGAATGATTGTAACACAGTTGCAATACCAGAGAAAATGTGTAGGTTGGATAAATATTTTGCGGTACCGACGAGTACTGAGGTTTTTCCTATACCTAAGAGACTTACTGAAATTGTTACTAAGGAGTGGGATAGACCCGGTGTGCCGTTCTCACCCCCTCCGATATTTAGAAAAATGTTTCCAATAGACGCCACCACAAGGGACTTATGGCAAACGGTCCCTAAGGTGGAGGGAGCAGTTTCTACCTTAGCTAAGCGTACCACTATCCCGGTGGAGGATAGCTGTGCTTTTTCAGATCCAATGGATAAAAAGTTAGAGGGTTACCTTAAGAAAATGTTTGTTCAACAAGGTTTTATATTGCAACCCCCTTGCATGCATTGCGCCGATCACGGCTGCAGCGGCATTCTGGATTGAGTCTCTGGAAGAGAACATTGGTTCAGCTACTCTGGACGACATTACGGACAGGCTTAGAGTCCTTAAACTAGCTAATTCATTCATTTCGGAGGCCGTAGTACATCTTACTAAACTTACGGCAAAGAATTCAGGATTCGCCATTCAGGCACGCAGGGCGCTGTGGCTAAAATCCTGGTCAGCTGATGTTACTTCTAAGTCTAAATTGCTTAATATACCTTTCAAAGGGCAGACCTTATTCGGGCCCGGGTTGAAAGAGATTATCGCTGACATTACAGGAGGTAAAGGCCATGCCCTGCCTCAGGACAAAGCCAAAAGCCAAGACTAGACAGTCTAATTTTCGTTCCTTTCGTAATTTCAAAGCAGGAGCAGCATCAACTTCCTCTGCACCAAAACAGGAAGGAGCTGTTGCTCACTACAGACAAGGCTGGAAACCTAACCAGTCCTGGAACAAGGGCAAGCAGACTAGGAAACCTGCTGCTGCCCCTAAAAACATGAATTGAGGGCCCCCGATCCGGGATCGGATCTAGTGGGGGGCAGACTTTCTCTCTTCGCCCAGGCTTGGGCAAGAGATGTTCAGGATCCCTGGACGCTAGAGATAATATCTCAGGGATACCTTCTGGACTTCAAATACTCTCCTCCAAGAGAGAGATTTCATCTGTCAAGATTGTCAACAATCCAGACAAAGAAAGAGGAGTTTCTACGCTGCGTACAAGAGCTCTTGTTAATGGGAGTAATCCATCCAGTTCCACGATCGGAACAGGGACAGGGGTTTTACTCAAATCTGTTTGTGGTTCCCAAAAAAGAGGGAACTTTCAGACCAATCCTGGACTTAAAGATCCTAAACAAATTCCTAAGAGTTCATCGTTCAAGATGGAGACTATTCGGACAATTTTACCTATGATCCAAGAGGGTCAATACATGACCACTGTAGATTTAAAAGATGCTTACCTTCACATACCGATTCACAAAGATCATTATCGGTACCTAAGGTTTGCCTTCCTAGACAGGCGTTACCAGTTTGTGGCTCTTCCATTCGGATTGGCTACAGCTCCAAGAATCTTCACAAAGGTTCTGGGTGCTCTTCTGGCGGTACTAAGACCGCGGGGAATCTCGGTAGCTCCATACCTAGACGACATTCTGATACAAGCTTCAAGCTTTCAAACTGCCAAGTCTCATACAGAGTTAGTGCTGGCTTTTCTAAGGTCACATGGATGGAAGGTGAACGAAAAGAAAAGTTCACTCGTTCCACTCACAAGAGTTCCCTTCCTGGGGACTCTTATAGATTCTGTAGAAATGAAGATTTACCTGACAGAGGACAGGCTAACAAGACTTCAAAGTGCTTGCCGCACCCTTCATTCCATTCAACACCCGTCAGTGGCTCAATGCATGGAGGTAATCGGCTTAATGGTAGCGGCAATGGACATAGTACCCTTTGCACGCTTACACCTCAGACCACTGCAACTGTGCATGCTAAGTCAGTGGAATGGGGATTACTCAGACTTATCCCCTTCTCTGAATCTGGATCAAGAGACCAGAGATTCTCTTCTATGGTGGCTTTCTCGGCACATCTGTCCAGGGGGATGCCATTCAGCAGACCACGACTGGACAATTGTAACAACAGACGCCAGCCTTCTAGGTTGGGGTGCCGTCTGGAATTCTCTGAAGGCTCAGGGACAATGGAGTCAGGAGGAGAGTCTCCTGCCAATAAACATTCTGGAATTGAGAGCAGTTCTCAATGCCCTCCTGGCTTGGCCCCAGTTGACAACTCGGGGGTTCATCAGGTTTCAGTCGGACAACATCACGACTGTAGCTTACATCAACCATCAGGGAGGGACAAGAAGCTCCCTAGCTATGATGGAAGTATCAAAGATAATTTGCTGGGCAGAGTCCTCACTCTTGCCACCTGTCAGCAATCCACATCCCGGGAGTGGAGAACTGGGAGGCGGATTTCTTAAGTCGTCAGACTTTTCATCCAGGGGAGTGGGAACTTCATCCGGAGGTCTTTGCCCAAATACTTCGACGTTGGGGCAAACCAGAGATAGATCTCATGGCGTCTCGACAGAACGCCAAGCTTCCTCGTTACGGGTCCAGATCCAGGGATCCAGGAGCAGTCCTGATAGATGCTCTGACAGCACCTTGGGACTTCAGGATGGCTTACGTGTTTCCACCCTTCCCGTTGCTTCCTCGATTGATTGCCAGAATCAAACAAGAGAGAGCATCAGTGATTCTAATAGCACCTGCGTGGCCACGCAGGACTTGGTATGCAGACCTGGTGGACATGTCATCCTGTCCACCTTGGTCTCTACCTCTGAAACAGGACCTTCTGATACAGGGTCCCTTCAAACATCAAAATCTAACTTCTCTGAAGCTGACTGCTTGGAAATTGAACGCTTGATTTTATCAAGACGTGGATTTTCTGAGTCAGTTATTGATACCTTAATACAGGCTAGGAAACCTGTTACCAGAAAGATTTACCATAAGATATGGCGTAAATACCTATATTGGTGTGAATCCAAAGGTTACTCTTAGAGTAAGGTTAGGATTCCTAGGATATTGTCTTTTCTACAAGAAGGTTTAGAAAAGGGTTTATTTGCTAGTTCATTAAAGGGACAGATCTCAGCTCTGTCCATTCTGTTACACAAACGTCTGTCAGAAGTTCCTGACGTCCAGGCTTTTTGTCAGGCTTTGGCCAGAATTAAGCCTGTGTTTAAAACTGTTGCTCCACCATGGAGTTTAAACCTTGTTCTTAATGTTTTACAGGGCGTTCCGTTTGAACCCCTTCATTCCATTGATATAAAGTTGTTATCTTGGAAAGTTCTATTTTTAATGGCTATTTCCTCGGCTCGAAGAGTCTCTGAATTATCAGCCTTACATTGTGATTCTCCTTATTTGATTTTTCATTCGGATAAGGTAGTCCTGCGTACTAAACCTGGGTTCTTACCTAAGGTAGTTACTAACAGGAATATCAATCAAGAGATTGTTGTTCCTTCTTTATGCCCAAATCCTTCTTCAAAGAAGGAACGTCTACTGCACAACCTGGATGTAGTCCGTGCTCTAAAATTTTACTTACAGGCAACTAAGGAATTTCGACAAACGTCTTCTCTGTTTGTCATTTACTCTGGGCAGAGGAGAGGTCAAAAAGCTTCCGCTACCTCTCTTTCTTTTTGGCTTCGTAGCATAATTCGTTTAGCTTATGAGACTGCTGGACAGCAGCCTCCTGAAAGAATTACAGCTCATTCTACTAGAGCTGTGGCTTCCACTTGGGCCTTCAAGAATGAGGCCTCTGTTTGAACAGATTTGCAAGGCTGCAACTTGGTCTTCGCTTCATACTTTTCCAAATTTTACAAATTTGACACTTTTGCTTCATCGGAGGCTATTTTTTGGGAGAAAGGTTCTTCAGGCAGTGGTTCCTTCTGTATAAAGAGCCTGCCTATCCCTCCCGTCATCCGTGTACTTTTGCTTTGGTATTGGTATCCCAGAAGTAATGATGACCCGTGGACTGATCACACTTAACAGAATAAAACATAATTTATGCTTACCTTATAAATTCCTTTCTTCTGTAGTGTGATCAGTCCACGGCCCGCCCTGTTTTTAAGGCAGGTAAATATTTTTTAATTTATACTCCAGTCACCACTTCACCCTTGGCTTTTCCTTTCTCGTTGGTCCTTGGTCGAATGACTGGGAGTGACGTAGAGGGGAGGAGCTATATGCAGCTCTGCTGGGTGAATCCTCTTGCACTTCCTGTTGGGGAGGAGTAATATCCCAGAAGTAATGATGACCCGTGGACTGATCACACTACAGAAGAAAGGAATTTATCAGGTAAGCATAAATTATGTTTTTTGGTCAAGCAATCATTGTTCTATCTTCGTCTGTTATGTCCAATAATGTATTTGGCTGTTTGTGTATAAGACAACACATTTGATATATTCAGAACACACAAGCACTTAGGTGTAATTAAGATAGTTTTACAATATTGGCCACATATTTTTCCATCAGATTTCGTATCTAAAGTGCACTGTGTAGCTTTTTGTGGGGCTTTCAAATTCAAAGACATTCCAATCCATCTGACAATTCTTTCATAATGTTTCGCATTGGCTTGTCAAATGCAATTATGGCGAGATAAAACCCCTATACTAGAGGTAGCAAAGTTGGCACTCAAAACAAAAATTGCCGACACTCTGCTGCAAGGTTACCAACATTTTTTTACTTAGCTTTGGTTAAGTGAAACTATAAGTCTCAGTATTCTGCAGCTTAGAAAGCAGGTCACTGTGTTTACACACACACTGAAAATTTAAAACCACAGCATAGTCATAATGAGAGGAGTAGCTAGTGAAGAAGATGTAAGTAATAAAGTCTTAAATTTTAGAACATGTTTTAGATAACTTTGTTCTGTTGGTATCCTTTGTTGAAGAATAACGGAGTTATGATGATTAGAACCTAGGAGAATGCACGTCTTTAGCATTCTATGGCAACAGTGTTTGCAACTATGTATAACATTGCTATAAACACTGCATACATAAGAAGAGAGAAGCACTCAAACCAGTTAACAGTATATCAGTCTGTTTGTGCCTAAAAAGAACAGTGCAGGTCTGAAATTCCAGGCAATCCCTCTATGAATGAGAGACATGGCAAACCCCTACTACTAAACACCCTACTCGTGCGCAAACCCGATTGAAAATTCTCAAGTGTGCTAAACCAACATGAAAATATGAATATTTCACATTACAATGTTCTTCACATAGCAGAATATGATCTATATATTCATAAATACATACATACATATATATATATACACACATACATACACATATATATATATATTTATACATATATATTATATATATATATATATATATATATATGTGTGTTTTTTTTTTTGCTAAAATATATATCTATACCTAGCTGAACCATTGACACAAGGCAGGATGGATCCATGCTTTAATGTTGTCATCAGACCAGGCAACGTTTTTTTCAATTTTCTATTGTCCAATATTGGTGAGCCTGTGTGAATTGTACCCTCAGTTTCCTGTTCTTAGCTGACTTGAGTGGCACCCGGTGTGGTCTTCTGCGTGATGTAGCCCATCTGCTTCAAGATTCAATGTGTTGTGCAATCAGACATGGGGGCCTATCTATCAAATTGACGGCCCATGTTTCTGGCGAGTCTTCAGACTCGCCAGAAACCGCAGTTATGAAGCAGCGGTCACAAAGGCCGCTGCTCCATAACCTGTCTGCCTGCTCTGAGCAGGCGGACAGACATTGCGGCAATTCAA
The DNA here is from genome assembly GCF_027579735.1 of Bombina bombina. NCBI lineage: Eukaryota > Metazoa > Chordata > Amphibia > Anura > Bombinatoridae > Bombina > Bombina bombina. Next base: position 1,047,194,914 of record NC_069503.1, read on the forward strand.
CCCGATCGAGTACGATCGGGTTGATTGACACCTCCCTGCTGGGGGCGGCGTTGCGTATTGCTCTCCGCATTCAGCGAGGGTCTGGCGGACCCGATCCGCACTGTCGTATCAGGTCCGAAAGACCTTTGATAAATATCCCCCATGGTATTCTGCATACCTTGGTTGTAACAAATGGTTATTTGAGTTACTGTGATATAAAATGGTAAAGTATCAAACAGTGTTAGCACACTTCCCTTTAGGTGATCGCTGCCAGCCCAGGTTCTCCCAAACCGTATATAGAGAATTTTGTAGCAAGCACTGTTTCATTCAGGGGATAAAAGCTGTCCACGTCCTCTGCTGGTCAGGATCTTCCAGCCATTCTCACCTCCAAAACAAGGGTCCTACAATAGTGCTGTATTTTTAAAACAGTTGGAGGCGCAATTAGAATATACACACAGGATTCAAGTAAAAATGTGCATTTATTGTTGAATCATCAGCAGGACATCAATATGATACAGCTTCAAGGATTTATTTAAACAAAGCTCAACACTTTTCAGCTATTACATAGCCTTTCTCAAGAGCGCATTAAAAACAATGTAAAACAGCTCTCCTGATGCGCGTTAACTTCAATTCAGCTCAAGTGTTCACGTTTTATTTTCAACTTGTAATACGAGTGCTACAAATAACCGATAATAATAATAAAATAATAAATAAAATAAACCCGACAAGCACAAAAACACATGATAAACCCTTTTTTGCTCACGCGTAACTGTTAGCGCTCCACTCATAATCTTGCCCTAAGCATTTTCTCCACTTGCTACAGAAATATTTCAGTTTGGTGGTCCTCCCAATTTCCTCCTGAAGCTTTCTCTGTTCTCTAATTGTCCCAGTTTACAAAGTGAAGCCAGGAATTACCCCAACTGTTTTCGTAGGCAAACAACTCCACCCTTAGCCAACAAACCTTTCCCAATGAACAACAGTGACCCTCCCCTTACAGTAATAGCTTAACCCAAATCACACCATGACTCCACCTACAAATTTCCCTCACTCTGCCAAGGTCTTCCAGTTCCAAAAGGCATCTAGCAAATGTGCAATATAGTAGGGTTTATGACAAACTATTTGAAGATCTCAAAGGGTTACATTTTCATCAAACTTCTGAGAGTATTCACTACATCTCTTCCCACTTCTTTCCCATTGCTGCTAGCTATATAAACAATTTCAGTCTTGTCAGACATGGCTAGGCTATTGCATCTGAGTTAGTTCTGTACAAACCCAGCAATTTCTGCTCACCAGATAATGCTGTCAGTTTGATCTTCACTTACTTAGTGTAGTCTTTCTGCTGTTGTCTGCATGATACAGACTGGGATAGTTCATTTTCTACTAATGGATCTAAATTATATTCAATGATGAGCTGCTGTGTTATTTAAAGGTACGGTCTAAATCAAAATGTGACATACTCTGATAGAGCATATCATATGTTGCATTACTGACTATAGCCTGCAGATAAGGATTTCTAGACTTAGGCTATTATTGTCAGGTTTTTTTCTAGTTTTTTTTCCAGTAATCACAATCACAATTACCTTCCAAAAAGAACACAAAATTATTATCTTTGTAATTATTCTGCTGTAATCCCGAAAACCAAATGTGCTGGATTGGAAAGTGCAGGGCTGCAGATTATCCAGAAATGGCTTAACAATGTTGCAGGCTAAGGGAGGGATCTGTACTTACCAATAAAAAGGGGCTTCTGGGAGTTTTAGGCCCTCTTTTTTCTGTTCCTGGCTATCACAGATCTTCTTGTCTTGCTGAATTGCAGGGATGAATCGGTCACGCAGGTCTTCTTTGCCTCCTCTCCGGTTCAGGAATGTGGGCCCTCAGCATAGACGCAGGGAACCTGCAGAAAAGGAGATGAGTGACGTTGATATTATTCCCCCTTCCCCGGAGTCCCAGGGACCAACCCTTAGGCTGGGCCATAACACTTTGCAAGCTATTAGCTCAGGGGCGGGGAGCGGGGGGAGAGAATTTACACCCAGCAGAGGCCTCTGCAGGGGTTGAGGAGGAGCATAGGGAGAGTGGTGGGATGGGATTAGGTGGTAGGGGGGGAGCAGCTGGGTGGGATTAGTGCTAATGTAGGGCTGGTTTCAGGGCCAGGTTGAGGCTGTGGCCTACAAGGATGGTAGTGGGGGTGGGGGCCTAGTGGGTCAGATTGGGCACCTGGATGTCGGATCCATTCCCCAGGGACATCTAGCGACCGTGTGGTCACTAGTCCAGTCCCTTTCAAATGTCTTGGGCCCTGTGTTTGGAGGGCAAGGGGCTCATCCCTTGTCCGCCGCTCCATTCCCCCAGCAGCCTGGTGGGGGGGCCGACAGCGTCCGGGGGGGGGGTTGCCTCTCCCATGCGGCGGCCCCATGGGGCCTACTACCGCCACACTACCAGGGCCCAGTAGCGGCCCGCCACGTGGCCCATCCGTCTGCTTGGAGGGACCCGTGGCGGTCGCCGGGTCTTCTACCGCCACACCACCTGAGGTCACAACCGGACCGCCACGTGGTCCATCCGCTTGCTTGGAGGGACCCGTGGCGGCTACCGGCCCTTCTACCTCCACACCACCTGCACTCACCACCGGGCCGTCGCATGGCCCATCCGGCATCTTGGGTGGTCCAGCGATGGCGTCATCCGGTGTGTTGGAAGCCCATGGTACCCACCGGGCATCGGCTCAAAAACAAAAGGAAATGGCAGAGGACGGGACAGGCCCTAAGAAGTTGAAAAGGCCAGACACCTACGAAGAGTGGGTGAGCTGTTTTAGGGTGCTGGGGTCTTGTTACTTGGCCAAATGGCCTACGCAAGGGGCAGATATCCTCAAATATCAGAGCACGATAGAGAGGATCTATAAATGTCATAAGGAAGGGATATGGAGGGATTATGATATCGCGTATCGCAGAAAGATGGCGGCGGATCCTTCCTTGTCGTTTGGGTCCATTGAGTTACTCCTATGGAACAAACTAGGGCCAGAGGTGCAGGCGTCACCTGCAGGGCTGTCGGGTAGCCAGCCCTTTTGGGCAGGCGCGCGGGCACGGCGGAAGGGCTGGGAATGCTGGATATTTCAAGAGAAGCAGTGCGACAGGGGGAAAAGTTGTTCCTTTTGTCACATGTGCCGCTACTGCGGCGGCCAGCACCCAGGAGCTGAATGCACCAGAAAGCGCGAGCAGGCAGGGGATCGCAGTGGGGGCAAGTTGCCGCCAGCTGGAAAGAGCAACCTCCCCGCTGAGGGTGGACGCCCTTGAGAGATGGCTTGCAGTGTACCCGGATCGGGAGGCGGCAGCTTGCTGCTGTCCGGCCTGAGGGAGGGGTTTATCATTCCCGTACGGGGAGTGGTAACGGGGTCCATAATTCGGAGGAACTTGAAATCGGCAAATCATTTACTGGGTGTCATTCGTGAGAAAATTAGGAAGGAGGTTAGTTTGGGGCGCATGGCAGGCCCCTTTAAACAGCCGCCTGTTGAGGGACTCATTGTGTCCCCGCTGGGTGTGGTGCCTAAAAAGGAAAGAGGAAAGTTCTGCCTAATACAGCACCTTTCTTTCCCAAAAGGGGGGTCGGTGAATGATGCCATTTCACCAGACCTCAGCTCGGTGCAGTATCAATCATTTGAATCTGCAGTTGATATTGTGCGGAAAGCAGGGGTGGGCTCGCTGATGGCGAAGCTGGATATCGAATCAGCATTCCAGCTACTCCCGATTAACTAGGTATCGTTCCGGTTAATGGGCTGCTACTTCGAGGGCAGCTATTACGTGGACAGGTGCCTCCCGATGGGTTGCTCTATTTCATGCGCCTACTTCGAAGCGTTCAGCAAGTTTCTGCATTGGGCGCTGGCAAAGTTTGTGCGATCAGAGTGGATTGCCCATTATCTGGATGATTTCTTGCTTGTGGGGGAACCGGATTCCCCCAGTGTAGGGAACTAATGCAGAGCATGACCTCATTGATGGAGGCGTTCAGGGTTCCTTTGGCATCCGATAAAACGGAGGGCCCCTGCACACGCCTCACTTTCTTGGGGATTGAAATAGATTCGGTAGCGAAGCTATGTAGGCTTCCAGAGGACAAGGTGAGGTGCTTGCTGGACATGGTGCGCAGCACCAGGGCGGTGAAATCGATGAAGGTGAAGGAGCTGCAATCCTTGCTTAGCCTCCTGAACTTTGCGGGGCGGGTCATCCCCGCAGCTGGGGGTCCGCAAGCCTCAGCGGGCAAAGATATATATCTCAGAGGGGATGCGCGAGTACTTGTGGGTTTGGGAGGAGTTCCTCACAAACTTCAATGGAGTCTGTATATGGAGAACACCCGCGGAGTCCAATCAATCCATGCATCTATTCACCAATGCAGTGGGCTCCGGGGGGTACGGAGCAATGCTAGGTACAGAGTGGAGCGCAAAGGCATGGCCAGCATCGTGGATTCAGGTGGGTTTGACAAGGAACCTGTTTCCTTGAACTATTCCCCATAATAGTAGCCATGGAATTATGGCAACAAAGGTTGGCGAATTGAACGGTTATCTTTTGGTGCGATAATCAGAGTGTGGTTTTCTCTATTAACCACTTGTCAGCAACCTCGACGGTGGTAGTCAGGCTCCTTAGGCAGCTGGTACTTAGATGCCTCCAGCATAATATCAAGTTTTCAGCCAAGCATGTGCCAGGGGTTAAGAATATCATGGCTGACGTGCTGTCTAGAGGGAAATGGGAGGTGTTGAGGAGGGTTGCCCCTTGTGCCTCACCTCACGGCCTGCCCATCTTATCTCTGGCAGCTGGCGTTCCCTGGGAGTTCGTGTTCCCCTTAGTTAAGGCGTTGTTGGCTCCGGCGACCTGGACATCATATGTGAGGCACTGGAACGAATGGCAGGAGTTCTGCGGGAGAAAGCGGCTATCTTACTACGACACTTCTCAGGTAACCCTGTTAGAGTGGTTAAGGGACCTTGAGAGTAGGGGTGCCAGAAAATCTCTGGTGCAGGGTAAGCTGGCAGCCCTATCTTTCTTCAGTAAGCTATTCAAGGTGTGAGATTTCATGGGTACTTTCCTCATTAAACAAACTATATGGGGTTGGGGCTGAAGGGAGCCCCCTAGGGCGGACAGGAGGGAACCCATTACGGTGGCACGACTGGTGGATCTGATGCACGCCTTAGAGGCGGTGTGCGCGGGGCAATACGAGGTAGCACTATTTAAGGCGGCATTCGTGCTGGCAAAATTGGTACCGCAATCCAAACATTGCCCGCTATCGGGTATTCAGGAGCACCATGTTAGATGGGCCAGGGATGCGGTTTTATTGCTTATTCCAAGGTCCAATACGGACCAAGAGGGGAAAGGGGTATGGTTACACCTACCAAAGATAGGGGATGCCAGGATTTGTCCTGTCTCATTGTTGACAGGTTTTGAGGGTTTACGCCCTCAAGGGACAGGCCTGTATCTGATCCATCGGGACAGATCGGTGCTCTCCAGATTCCAATTCCGCAGGGTTTTGGCAAAGGTGACGGCGCGGGCCGGTTTGGACGCTTCGCGCATAGCGCCGCATTCTTTTAGGGTGGGTGCAGCAACCAGCGCGGAGGCGGCGTTGGGGTGGTCGACAGACAGAATCAAGGTGCTAGGTCGTTGGAGTTTGCAGCACTATAAGACGTACGTTAGACCTTTTAAGGCACCAGTGAATTGAGTAAGAAGGGGCGCGGTGTATTGGGGGGTGGCTCTCTGACTGGAGGTAGGGGGTCACTGGGGAGATCAGTTGTTTGGTTTGCAGAGTTTAACAATGTTTTGTGTTTTTTCAGGAAGGGGCCGAGGTCGGGCACTCTTTCATACACTGGGCCTCCATCCGAGCTTCAGCACTCCCGGCTGGGAGCCGCATGGGCTTTCACCCCTCCCGGGCATCCGTCAGGTGGCTCAGGCGCAGAGGCCTATGTTGGCACGAAATGCCTGTGTTGATACAGGAGGCCTACCTACATCTGGGGGGCAACGACCTAGGGGCGATGCCTACCCTAGAGTTAATTCAGATTATGTGCATGGACATTAGGTGGTTGCACGCATGGTTGCCTGGGGTAAGAGTAGGGTGGTCACAGGTGATTCCCAGGTTACATTGGCGGCATATGGTCTGCCATAAGGCCGCATTTGGAGTTAGGAAGAAAGTTAACAGGGATGTAGGGAAGGTTATTCGAGAATTGGGAGGTTTTGTGGTGAGGCACCCCGACATCTCGGCAGGGGACAGGCGCTTGTATCGGCAGGATGGGGTCCATCTAATGGACCTGGGGCTAGACAGGTTTATAGAGAATATTAGGAAAGGGTTAGTAGCTGTAATATTGTAGGTTATAAGGTAGTTAGTAATAGGTTTTGTCGGCAAGAATGAGGTAGTTTTTGTTGTTTCTTGTGGCGGGCGGTAACGTCCCAGGTGTCAGATAGAAAGCGGGGAGGAGTGACGGCCATTGCAGGAGGAGTGACGTAGTCAGGCGCGTGCCTGGGGAAAGCTCCTCCTGGTTTGCGGTGGGCCGAACAGCTTGAGTAAAACCTTCTATCCGTAATGCGTTTTAGCCGGGCTCCGCTTTGTGTCAGCTGCCTGGGCCTGCTTCCCGCTTCATATGAGTTAGATAGTTAGGCAATGCCGCTTAATGTTCTTTCAAGTTAAAAGTTATAGCATTTACATGTAACCATGTAAAGGAGTCAGAGTTAAATTTGAAAAAAGGCCCTGATGTTTTCGTTAAAATAAACATGCAGGGGTGCCTCGAGTTAATAAATGACCCAAGGGTCTTTAAAATCCCAATTGTTGTTGTGTCTTTATTTATTAGTTTAAAGTAGATGGTTGAGTGGGGAAGGGGTTTTTCTTACAGGGTCGCACGACATTGCTCCTTTAATCCCTTAGGAAAGTGCAGGGCTGCAGATTAGCCAGAAACGGCTTAAGGGTTAAGGAAGCAGGAAGGAGGAGTGTATGTGGGTTGTGTGAGTGAGACTTGCAACAATGTTGCAGACTAAGGGAGGGATCTGTACTTACCAATAAAAAGGGGCTTCTGGGAGTTTTAGGCCCTCTTTTTTCTGTTCCTGGCCATCACAGATCTTCTCCCACCCCTCCCACCCTGATAGCGGCTAATTTGATTAACGTTGTAGAGTTAGGCTCACCCTGGCTCCGGGCAGGGTTAGTCGACTCATAGCCCATTGGTCAGTCCAGGGCGTTAATTTTTTCAGCTCCTTTCTGAAATCGCTTGGTGTTTGCCTGGCGATTCCAGAGGACCACTAAGGTTTGAGTGGTGTTAACACTCTAAGGGGTGGGCGGTAGCTTCGCAGGCATCATATAGAAAGCGGGGAGGAGTGACGGCCATTGCAGGAGGAGTGACGTAGTCAGGCTAGTGCCTGGGGAAAGCTCCTCCTGGTTTGCGGTGGGCCGAATGGCTTGAGTAAAACCTTCTATCCGTAATGCGTTGTAGCCAGGCTCCGCTTTGTGTCAGCTGCCTGGGCCCGCTTCCCGCTTCATATGAGTTAGATAGTTAGGCAATGCCGCTTAATGTTCTTTCAAGTTAAAAGTTATAGCATTTACATGTAACCATGTAAATGAGTCAGAGTTAAATTTGAAAAAAGGCCCTGATGTTTTCGTTAAAATAAACATGCAGGGGTGCCTCGAGTTAATAAATGACCCAAGGGTCTTTAAAATCCCAATTGTTGTTGTGTCTTTATTTATTAGTTTAAAGTTGATGGTTGAGTGTGGAAGGGGTTTTTCTTACAGGGTCGCACGACATTGCTCCTTTAATCCCTTAAAGGTAAAACAAAAATCTGACGGTTGAAGGGCTCTATTTTAATAGTATGTAGTGTATGCTAATAGGTGCCGTGCAATTTATCTGTTGTATTCCAAAGCCATAGAGATATATGTAAATGTCTCTCTAAAGTATTTGAACAGTGGCATTATGGGTATAGTGGGCACGTGTGTTTGTTGGCTTATGGATTGTACTAATTTTTTTAGTTAAAATGTGCTTATTATTAATTTTTTAACTTTCGTTGATTGAGCAGGTAGCATTTGTATTTGTTTGGTGATGTTGCTTCAATATGGTGGGGGGTAATTTTATTGATTTTTAGCCATGAACAAAACCGTTACATTCACAAGCTTTTAAAGTGCTAGGTAATAATTAAAAAAGTGTTGTCCTTTTCAATTCTTATTAACTGTGGAATTAGATAAATGAAGAGATTTGTAAATGTGTTGTTAAGTATTGAGAATTTGAAGCCAAACAGAGCTGGCACATGTTAAGTATAGAGTAATTTTTCATCAAATTGATGATGAAAAAGGTGCTGTTGATAAACAATGGAAATGCGATAATTGTGATCACCTAAATATTGATAATGGTTCATCTGCAGCTGTTAACCTATAAATAATTATTAAATGATAGATTGTGATCAATCCCTATGTATTTTACCCATGCAAGGGTCTTAAACATATAGGTAAACCCAACAAGGGAGATGTAAGCATTGCAGCTTCCAAAGAGGAAGTAGCTGGTGATTGGCGACTATTTGTGACTGTCTTTCCTTATTGGCTGGGTCTTGTTTGGGAGCTGCAATATTTGCAGATCTCACATAAAAGGGGCAATAAACACATTGGCCTCAATCACAAGCTTTCAAATATTGTCTCCCAATTATGAAGTGTTTGGTTCCACTGATATGAGCAGCATGTTTAAGTGATTACAATTCAAAATGGATTAGGCAGCTAAAATGTCCTAGACACAAATGAGTTTTCACTAAAAAAAATCCTGAAAATGTGTTTTCATTCTTAAAGGGACATGAAACCCACATTGTTTCTTTCATGGTTTAGAAAGTGCATGCGATTTTAAAAAATTTCTAATTGACTTCTATTATCTAATTTGCTTTATTCTCTTTATATCCTTTGCTGAAAAGCATATATAGATAGGCTCAGTAGATGCTGATTTGTGGCTGCACTTAGATGCCTCATGTGATTGGCTCACCTTTGTGCATTGCCATTTCTTCAAAATAGATATCTAAAGAATGAAGCAAATTAGATAATAACAATAAATTTGAATGTTGTTTAAAATTGTATTCTCATATCCCTTTAAGTAGTTGTTTTTGGATTGAAACCAGGAATTCATATGAGGGGCCGTTAGGGACATAATTCAGCTTTGCTTATACTTAGCTTTCGTCACAGAATCGGTTACATCATATAGTGAGAAATGTGTATCATATAATGAAATGCATATTTTATATAGTGGAATCCATATGTCATATTCTAAAATCCATGTATTATATCATGAAATTAATATACTATATACTGAAAGCCATATATTATATACTGAAATTAATATATCATATACTGAAATCCATATATAGGGCAAAAGAAGTAAGAGAAGCGCAACGAAGCTTTAGTAATTTATTACACAAATGGGTAAAACTACATAAAAACTTATACTTAAGTAAGCGTTGAACAATCCCCAATCGGAGAACAATCATAGACAGCAGCAGTCTGGGTCCCACTCAACAAACAAGACGTCCAAGTTTGCAACACGCCCCTTTGATACAGATCGGCGTCTGACGTCACTATGGAGAAAAGGATCCGGAGCGTCCCCCTTCAGGCAAATGCCTCTCAGACTGCCCGGCTGTCAGTGAAGTCTCACTCAGATGTCCGTGGATATCCCTACGCGTTTCGTCCGTGTCACGGCCGGTCTGAACATTACTCTAAATGTGCCCTTGAAAAAGTCCGGCCGTGACACGGACGAAATGCGTAGGGATATCTACGGACATCTGAGTGAGATTTCACTGACAGCCGGGCAGCCTGAGAGGCATTTGCCTGAAGAGGGACGCCCCAGATCCTTTTCTCCATAGTGACGTCAGACACCGATCTGTATTGAAGCGGCGTATTGCAAACTTGGACGTCTTGTTTGCTGAGTGGGACCCAGACTGCTGCTGCTGTCTATGATTGCTCTCCGATTGGGGATTGTTCAACGCTAACTTAAGTGTAATTTTTTATGTATTTTTACCCATTTGTGTAATAAATTACTAAAGCTTTGTTGCGCTTCTCTTACTTCTTTTGCCCTAGTTTTTTCAAACGTTTGGTGATCAGTGGAAATATCACCTAAGGAGAGCGGCATCGATCCTGGTTATTACCTAAAGCCATTTCTGGACTCTGCTTTTCCCTGCATGGGCCTTGTCATATATATTACAATTGGACTTTATGTATTTTTTCTTGCAGCACATTTGTCATGTTGTTATGCGGTGTTTTTCTAATTTGGATAACCTAATCATTATTGTTGCTTATACTTTGTTTATTACTGTATTTCATGTTATTTTATATGATTCCTGCTGAATTTCTTTGTATATGATTCTTTCCTTTTCCATAGGGGATTAGTGCTGATATACAATTTTTTGTTGAAATCCATATATCATAGAATGAAATCCATATGCCATAAAGTGAAATCGATATGTTATATACTGAATTTCATGGCATATACTGAAATCAATGTCATATACTGAAATGTATATGCTATATAATGAAATCCACATACCATATACTGGAAACCATATGCTGTATACTGAAATACATATGTCATATACTGAAATGCATATGCTATATAATGGAATCCATATGTCATATACTGAAATTCATATGATATATACTGAAATGCATATATTATATACTGAAATCCATATTTCATATATTGAAATCCATGATATATAATGAAATATATGTAAAATAATTAAATTGGTATGCTATATAGTGAAAAGCATAGTGTAAAAGTAGTAGGACCAGCACACACTTTTGAAGATGTCCTGTATAGCTTATATCAAATAAATTATGTAAATTATGGTGCACACCTGGAAGGCCTCACTTTCCAAGGCCCAGGTATATGTAGCAAAAAGAAAAACTCAGGTGGCACACAAATATGGCAACAGTGATTTTATTGAGCTGAGCAACATTTTGGGAGCTTGATAAAGGGGCAGGAGCCCCGAAACGTTGCTCAGCTCAATAAAGGCACTGTTGCCATATTTGTGTGCCACCTGAGTTTTTCTTTTTGATATAGTGAAAAGCATATATCATATAATGAAATCAATGTGTCATGTACTGAAATCCATGTCATATACTGAAATGCATATGCTAAATAATGAAATCCATATGTCATATACTGAAATTCATATGCTATATACTGAAATGAATATATCATATACTAAAATCCATATTTCATATACTGAAATCCATATTTCATATATTGAAATCCATGTCTTATACAGAAATATATGTCATATAATGAAATCGGTATCCTATATAGTGAAAAGCATATATCATATAATGAAATCCATATGTCATGTACTGAAATCCATGTCATATACTGAAATGCATATGCTATATAATGAAATCCATATGTCATATACTGAAATTCATCTGCTATATACTGAAATGCATATATCACATACTGAAATCCATATTTCATATACTGAAATCCATATTTCATAATTTGAAATCCATATTTCATATATTGAAATCCATGTCATATACTGAAATATATGTCATGTGATGAAATTTGTATGATATATAGTGAAAAGTATATATCATATAATGAAATCCATATGTCATGTACTGAAATCCATGTCATATACTGAAATGTATATGCTATATAATGAAATCCATTTATCATATGCTGAAATACATATGCTATATACTGAAACTGATAATGGAGTGAAAAATGTATTTTCATATACTGAAATTAGTCATCAATCACATGCCCCTGACCTTACCCTGACCCTGGCCCCTTGCTTCTTTTCTGTCTATCATCTATCTGTCTGTCTAGTTATCATATTCATATACAGTATCTCACAAAAGTGAGTCCACCCCTCACATTTTTGTAATAATTTTATTATATCTTTTCATGTGACAACACTGAAGAAATAATACTTTGCTACAATATAAAGTAGTTAGTGTACAGCCGGTATAACAGCGTAAATTTGCTGTCCCCTCAAAATAACTCAATACACAGCCATTAATATTTAAACCGTTGGCAACAAAAGTGAGCACAGCCCTAAGTGAAAATGTCCAAATTGGGCCCAAATTGTCAATATTTTGTGTGGCCACCATTATTTTCCATCACTGCCTTAACCCTCTTGGGCATGGAGTTCACCAGAGCTTCACAGGTTACCACTGGAGTCCTCTTCCACTCCTCCATGATGACGTCACAGAGCTGGTGGATGTTAGACACCTTGTGCTCCCCCACCTTCCGTTTGAGGATGCCCCACAGATGCTCAATAGGGTTTAGGTCTGGAAACATGCTTGGCCAGTCCATCACCTTTACCCTCAGCTTTTTTAGCAAGGCAGTGGTCGTTTTGGAGGTGTTTTTGGGGTCATTATCATGTTAGAATATTGCCCTGCGGCCCAGTCTCCAAAGGGAGGAGATCATGCTCTGCTTCAGTATGTCACAGTACATGTTGGCATTCATGGTTCCCTCAATGAACTGTAGCTCCCCAGTGCCGACAGCACTCATTCAGGCCCAGACCAGGACACTCCCACCACCATGCTTGACTGTAGGCAAGACACACTTGTCTTTGTACTCCTCACCTGGTTGCCACCACACATGCTTGACACCATCATAAATAAATAAGTTTATCTTGGTCTCATCGGACCACAGGACATGGTTCCAGTAATCCATGTCCTTAGTCAGCTTGTCTTCAGCAAACTGTTTGCAGGCTTTCTTTTGCATCATCTTTAGAAGAAACTTCCTTCTGGGATGACAACCATGCAGACCAATTTGATGCAGTATGCGGCGTATGGTCTGAGCACTTGCAGGCTGACTCCCCAAACCTTCAACCTCTGCAGCAATGCTGGCAGCACTCATAAGTCTATTTCCCAAATACAACCTTTGGATATGATGCTGAGCAAGTGCACTCAACTTCCTTGGTCGACCATGGCGAGGCCTGTTCTGAGTGGAACCTGTCCTGTGAAACTGCTGTGTGGTCTTGCCCACTGTGCTGCAGCTCAATTCAGGGTCTTTGCAATCTTCTTATAGCCTAGGCCATCTTTATGTAGAGCAATAATTATTTTTTTTCAGATCCTCGGAGAGTTCTTTGCCGTGAGGTGCCATGTTAAACGGTAACCCCAGATTTAGCACACCTGCTCCCCATTCACACCTGAGACCTTGTAACACTAACGAGTCACATGACACAGGGAAGGGAAAAATGGCTATTTGGGCCCAATTTGGACATTTCCACTTAGGGTTGTACTCACTTTTGTTGCCAACGGTTTAGTCTATCATCTATCGTTCTTTCTATCTATCTATCTAGCCTTATATCTAACTGTAAATCTATCTATCATCTATTTATCTGTATATCTCTCTCTATCTATCAGCTTTCTGTCTATCTATCTATCTATCTATCTATCTATCTATCTATCTATCATCTGTCTGTCTACCATCTATCTGTCTGTATAGCTATCATATATATATATATATATATATATATATATATCATCTATCTGTATATCTATCTATCTCTCTATGTATCTATGTATCTATCTATCTATCTATGTATCTATCTATAATATATCTATCTGAATATCTATCTCTCTCTCTCTATCATCTATCTATCATCTGTCTGTCTGTCTATCTTTCTATCTGTCTACGTATCTATATACCATCTGTCTGTCTATCATCTATCTATCTGCCTGTCTCTCTATGTCTGAATTTATCTATCATCTGTCTGTCTATCATCTATCTGTCTGTCTAGCTATCACATATCTATCCATTTGTATATCTATCTATTTATCTATTTTCTATCTATCTCTATATATATCTGTATATCTATCTATCTATCATCTATCTATCTATCTATCTATCTATCTATCTATCTATCTATCTGTATATCTACCCCTCTCTATTATCTATCCATCTATCTATCTATCTATCTGTCTATCTGTCTATCTATCATCTGTATGTATATCATCTATCTATCTCTCTGTCTCTCTATGTCTGAATCTATCTATCTATCTATCTATCATCCTTCTGTCTATCATTTATCTGTCTGTCTAGCTATATATATATATATAATCTATCTGTATATCTACCCCTCTCTATTATCTATCTATCTATCTTTCTATCTATCTGTCTATCTATCATCTGTCTGTATTTCATCTATCTATCTCTCTGTCTCTCTATGTCTGAATCTATCTATCTCTCTATAATCCTTCTCTCTATCATCTATCTGTCTGTCTAGCTATATATATATATATATATATATATATAATCTATCTGTATATCTACCCCTCTCTATTATCTATCTATCTATCTATCTATCTATCTATCTATATATATATATATATATATATATATATATATATATGTCTATCTATCATCTGTCTGTATATCATCTATCTGTCTGTCTCTCTATGTCTGAATCTATCTATCTATCTATCTATCTATCTCTCTATCATCCTTCTGTCTATCATCTGTCTGTCTGTCTAGCTATTATATATATATATATATATATATATATATATACTCCACAACAGTTGCAGCGTTGCGCTCTATCTCTTCCTCCTTACACGCTGCACGCTCTCTCACGGCACTCTCGGAGCTCCAATGGGGGGGGAGAATGACGTCACCGAGTCTCCTGGATATGCTACCGAGTAGTTACTGCTTGTCCCACAGTACAGGTATGTAAAAAGATACAAAGGTAACTCAGGCACTTCCAGTAGAATAAGATAAAACGAAAGCTTTATTTAATCCAAGTGGTAAAAACAGACTAAAGCTTAGTCTAAACTGACACAGCCTTAACGATTAACATACAGTGAATAAGGACTGCTGGGTTCCTGCTGCAGACATGTTTCATGCTAGGATAGCACTTGTTCACTGCTTACAGGATACCCAGACTCCTCTATGTTTAAATAGGGAATTTCTTAAAGGTACATATACATTAATTCAAACATCCTTATTGTTTTTTACATCCTTATTGTTTTTTACAATTCTATGTGAACTTGGATACCAAAATATGATACACTATATCTAGTTTCTAATATTAAACTTTAAATTTAAAAAAAAAAAAAGAATTTTTATAACCAAGCACATTATTATGATGGAGAGTTTTTTTATATAGCAATTTTGTTTAATATATAGTGTTATTCAACATTTTAATTCAAAAGAATACTGCTAATTCTCTCAGTAATGGTATCATATATAGTTTAAAGCTCTATTTATATAATTAATCAC